>NW_012027256.1:1122165-1189665 GCF_000956235.1 Wasmannia auropunctata
GGGGGGGAAATTGTTAAATAAAATGTTGTTAATTTCGATTAAATAGATATTATATCTTTACTGCTAATATTACTTTAGATTTGATGACACATAAGTTATAGTATAATATCTAATCTATTTAATTAATCAAAATTAACCAAATTAATCAAAATTAGTTAACAAATATTCTATGTTATAATATTTTAACTATTAGTATTCATTTTCTCGTTGCGATAAATTATCAAATTTTCGTTGAATGCGCGATTGACTTGTATTAACGTTTATTAAAAGAAGAATCATTGAAAAGATAAACGAAATAAATGTACATGTACAAAATAACGTGAATAATCGAACGTATAACGAATAATTCCGCTAAAGTATTCAGAGATGAAGACGATAACCTTTATCCTCTAACGACACGATCTTTCTCGCATGAGACTAGCTTACGCGCGCGTCGAGCCGGAGGTATATAAAGTGTCGGCGAACATCTTTCCCTTTTGCGACTTCGTTCCTCCTCAGGGACAAGCCCTGCGGACCGTGGGGGTTCTCGGTTACGCTCGGGGATTTAAGTCAGGAACAAAGGATCTTCGTCGTTTGGGGAAGAGTACCGCCGCCGGCATGGATTTCGATTACGAGATAGACGGGATTTACATCGGTCAGATAGCCTACAAAACTTTTAAGTATTATCCACGGACCATTAAACCTCTCGAGGTGGTTCCTATAATGTTAAAACGCAAGAAATCCTCGTAAGGACAGAGTGTTGAGATCAACGTAAAAAAAGAAGAAGAAGGGAGATCGGGACGCGTTTGAGCGACTTCAGAATTGCTAATGCGAACTGCCGAGGCTGACGATATCGTTCCATCTCTAATAGAAGGGAGATAATGTAATAGACTCGTCCTATTTGTAAAGACGAAAATTTAGTGTCGGAAAAGCTTTATGGCTTTACTATTAATCTTGTAACTTTCAGAAATTCAATTCATGAACGTAAATCTCTCTTTATCCTAATCTATTTATGATGAATGTATTTGTGGCTCAATTAAGTACCGTCTAATGCTAACTACTGTTTAATCAAATATATTATAAACGTTGACTGACTCATACAATTGTAATTTCTAACTTTTTAACAAATCTAGATACATCGTTTTCATTTAAAAAAATTTATATAACAGTTATACTTTTAAAGGAGAAAAAAGAATTTTTTTTACAAAAAGAATACATGAACTTACATTTTCTTATATTTCTAAAGGAGTAAAAATTTTTTTTAGAGAAAAAATATATAAATTTATATTTTCTTATACTATATATAAATATATACAAATGTTAAAATTATTAATATATTCAACAGCATGTATGTATCATGATATTAATACTCTGAAATTCACGTAACCTTTGTTCATAAAACTGCACCGCATAAAATAAATAGCCAATGTATTTGAAGGAAATCAAATTTATTTGAGTTTGTATAACGGCAAATAAACGATATTTTAATTAAATTCTGTATTAAAATCAGAAGAAAATTCACGTAACATTGAACATGTTGACATCGCGTCGTTCGGATCTGTTTGCGTAGATTTACATTCTTAATAAGCAAAAGCGTCGCAATACCGAGCTTCACGTCGATCGGCGCGCGATTTCAAGTACGTTCGAGCAATTACGCTTCGCGTGCAAAAGTAAAACCGTGAAAAATATGACGAAGTAAAAGAAATTCCCGTTCTCCGAAGAACATTAAAATAGCAACCGTCGTAAAGCATGAGATTGAGTAATACCGACGGGAAACGACGTTGAATTCACGACAATCTATAAACTAAATTATCGGAATAATATTGCGGTTGCGAATGAATCATCAAAGTCATCGTAATATTGAACTGTCTCTGCAATAAGCGAGCATAAAAAAAAAGTGGACTGGAGGATAACAACTCCGTTCTTCTCGCAGCGAAGTGGTATTTCAAGAACAACGACATAATTATAACACGTCATGCGTATCGCGTGCATTTGTTAGAATTTATTGGCCGACAGTCTGACGCGATTAACTCTCAAGCAAAATAAGCGATTCGTAAATCACGTTCATCTTCAACGCGTTGATATCGTTGCTTTTTTGTGCTATGTGTGTACTAAATTAAAAAAAACTTTATGATAGCATTTGGGCGATACAAAATTTCCTGTTTATTTTATTTCCGCTGCGTAATCTACATATTTACTTATTGATATCAAGAATGCATTTGGTAAAGACGAATCTAAATAAATCTTAAAGAATATATAAGGTAAATTATTGAAAATTTAATTTTAATATATATCGAAATTAACTTTCAAGTTGTTACAAATCTAAAAATAATTTCAAGGATACAATATGCAAAATCGATGAGAAAATTAATCAAGATTATTGCTTACTGATTGATGTACTTGATCTCATTTCAAATAAATACTGTATGTTTAATCAATGTTAAGTTACTTATTTATATTTACTTATTGCGGAAGATTCTTTTTTCCCGCTGATAAATAAGACGTTCGAAAATATACAGGAAATAAAGTATTATGCGGATATACGCGCGAAGGAGCTAAGCGACAGCAAACTATTCAGCTGGTGTCTGACGAAATGAAAGAACTGTCATTCTGATCGTGAAACAGGCGAGTGAATGAACTCGGAAGTATTCCCAAGCAGGGCAACGCGATACATGGCGACGGTGTAATCAACGCGGATGAAAATGCCAGTTCGTGCTTAGACTTATCGGGTGTTCTTTCAGGAAGAAGAAACGGCTGAGAGGAATAATCACTGTTTCGATGCCAACGCACGTCAACAACGGATTTCGATTGATACCGAAAGTAAGATGTATATTTTATCAGTTACGTTATTATGAAGCAAAAGATTTTTTTTTATTATAAATCAAAATGCTCTATATATCACTTCTAACATTTTTGCGTCAATCACCTCAATTGCCGGTTCTTTTTTTATCAAATCACCGCACGTATACAAGCATTGTAAAGTGCTATATTAAGAGTTTTCAAGAATACGGAAACGATACGTGCACGGAAAGAACAATTTTGTTGAAAGGTCTAAAAATTTTGCTAAATACAGATCTAAAAATAATTTTTTGTTAAATCATCAAAATAATTTGTTGGAACGTTCAAACTAATAAGCATTGCTATAAAACGTTTTAATATTCTAGCAATCGTTTTGACGCACAAAATTATTTTGATTATTGAACAAAAATTATTTTCATATCGGGATGCAACTAAATTGTTCTTTCCGTGTGATGTTATTTAATATTTTCACAAATTAGTTTAGAAAAAAAAACGAATTCACGGACACCCTGTACATACATTTACGGCAGGTTCGAGTGAGATGATAAAGCCAGCACGGGGATTTTAATCCTCTCGCACGTCTCTCGTCTGACGCACCGACTTCTATATCGTGCATAAAGCGAATGCAATGCGGCGCGGCGATTAGATCTGTGTAGCAACGTGCAACAGTCGCACGTGTGTGAGGAAAAGTATGCGTGAGGAAAAGTACGGTAAGATTCGCGTTGTACACCGAGTGATCTAGCATATTTCTCACGACCATGAACGGCGGAGTTGCAAGGTGATTAACGCGCGCGCGAGCCGTTACGTAAGCGCGGTCATAAATGTACCCCGATTAATTAAACTTGCCGCTCCGCAATCGATTCAAGTTTATAATCGACGCGAGCACGGGGCGTTGATAACTACGCCCGAATGCAGAAGCGAAAACTACTCCCTAAATGCAAGTTTTAATTTACAGTTTTTAGAAAAGAAGTCTTCCAAGCGTATAGCAATTCACAATTCCAATAATGCTATTCATTCGTATAATTTCAAATACAGTCAAACCTCGATAACTCGAATCTCAAGGGAAGAGCTAAAATCTTCGAGTTGTAGAGTTTTCGACTTATCGAAATTCGAGTAAAAAACTGTATATGCATAATTTAATTTAGTACATTCGATGCACCCTGCAACTCGTCTTAATAAAAAAATGTATTTTTAATTGACAGATAGTTGATTTGAACAGTGCCCGATTTTCTCTTCGCTGGAAAGAGAGCTCAAACAATTTACAAATTAAAAGATACTTCTCGTCGTCGTTCGCAATCTTCGGAAACGCAGAGCTAGGTAAAGTAGTTACGCGGCGCGTGTTTACTCAAAAGTTTATACGCCCACTCTCTAACGGAGCGTAAATCAGCTGTTGATTAAACGGAGACCGAGTTTCGCGTGTCACCTAGGTTTCAACCGAGTCGAAGAGTAGGCATTTGGCTCGTATCCAGAAGCCCTCCAATCCACCCACTCCAGCGCGATCCGCGACTTCTCGATGGCCCTCGATCGTCCATCACCGCGACAACGATATCTCATCAACCTAGAGACTCTGATATTCCTCTGCAATTCTATTCTTACCATTCGTCGTCCTCGCAGACAATCGAATCGAAGTTACTCGAGTCAAGAATGAAATTAGTAAAGGACGAATATCTTTCGCGAACGAATGTGACAGCAAAGTAAGAACTAAAACTAAGAGAATGTAAATAGATACTATCTCGAATTAGCACGAAAGAAATTTCTTTATTTAAAATTAATTAATATGTATTTAGATTCTGATGAAATAAATCAAGAAATTAAAATGTCAATAAGAACCAACAGAATATTCGTTCATTTTTATTTAGATATGTACATTTTTTTCTTGTCATCAAATGTGTTAGAAACTTGGTACGATTTATAGCTTAATTGACGATGGTACGATTTATAGTTTAATTACGGAGTATTTCTTTTGTTCCACCCTATCTTCCATCAAAATAATTTTGAATTAATTATTAAATATTAACATTCTCTTTAAAATTGATGATAGTTCACGTAATAAAAAAAGATCAGAACATACAGAGGCGATTATGGGACAAATTTATATCAATCATGTGTGAATTTCTGTTTTAATAAGATTGCGTTTTCGAGCTGTAAACGAAAAAATACAAACAGGAGCGAAACATGTTGTCGCCGCGCCGATCCGGAGATTTTTCCGGAGAGCGAGGAGGACAGGACGAGATCTGTAAGGTTGAAATCCGGAAAAGGTCAGCGCGCGACGACATACGGACGAACCTATCGCGAACGTTCTCGCGTGTAGGCACGTCGGATAAACCCTTCTGCGAGCAGAGTCGAATAACGCGGTTGTGCCAAGAATGCCGAGTGGGAAGTTTTGCGGCGGTGGCCACCTATATCCCTGAATACGGAATAACCTCGAGGGGGGGTAAGATCCCCCTTGATCTCCGGGAATTTCGAATTCCCCGAGGATCCTCCGCTCCCGGAATTCCCGCGAAAGTTCATCTCGCTAAACATCGCGTAAGACGAGCGTCTTCTATCACTAAGCAAGTATGGCTGCAATAAAATGTTCTCCGTCAAAAAACGCGCCGTGAAAATCAGTTGAATCCATTAATTAATTTCATAACGAAATCATCTTGGATTCGAGAAATGTACAAGTTGAAAAAAAAATATAAAAATATGCAATAATACTTTTATACTATATACGAGGGTGTTACAAGATCTGTTGAGATTTTGCAAACATCTCAGGAATTTCAACTTTGAATAATTTTGAATATAAAAATATGGAAATAATTATATTTTAGAATACGCTTCAACTTTCACTTTGTAACTATCGTCTTTGTAAAATTAGTGCCTCATTTTCAAAATGTTAATGTAATTATAAAGTCAATTAGGTTAAATATAAAATAAGACATTAATTATTCTATAAATTATTCTATAACCATGTACTAATTATTAATAATATTATTATACACTTTAGAGAAATGTAACAGAAATGTGCCAACTTTCAACTTGTAATTTATAATATTATCATTACAAAATCAATACAAATGTAATATAACATGTAAAGCAACCAAGTATTATGTGTGATAATAAGAGACTGTTAAGCTGATGTTAAGTATTTAAGAATTTAATACCAGCATCTGACGCCAACGTATGACGCAACTGCATCCTCGTTTCAAAAACAAGCGCTATCTTCTCCTGCACATTCGAGTCTATTGAACATGTATAGCTTGTGACGTAATTGCTAAAATGCGCACATTGCATCGGTTTCTCGATGACGTATAACTTTTTTAAAAACATCGAAAGAGAGAAAGAAAAGGAAAAAAACCGCTCTGGAGCACGAAGTGTTTCGGAAACTTTGCTCGCGTGTGAATGTACGAATTACGGTCGTTTCGCACAAGTGAGACCGGGAGGCACTTGCCAGACACGGCGGACCTTGAACGCAAAATGCTGTCTGGGCGAAACTCCAGACCCATTCTGGGACACGGCGCGGAATAATGGAGGTCCCGAATGCGGCGCGTGGTTACGGGCGACCGCGGGCGCAATATCGGCTTGATTACGTTAGAAATCAGAAACTGGGACTAAACTAAGCTCGATCTTCGAAGGACGGCGGTGGCGACGGCGGCCGGCGGTGGTGGCGGCGGCGGCAGACGTCGGGATTACCAACGACGCAAATTAATTCCACGGCCCAAGTTCCCTCCGACGAAGTTCTCTCGCGAACGAATCGTCTCCGCGCAATTACGGAGGAGGGGGGAGGGGAGAGCGGAGGACGGAGGGAGAGATATAATTCCCATCACGTGAAAAAGGCAACGTCCCCCGACTTCCGAGGCTACGTTATTCGGGCAAGACGGTGCGCGCACGTCTCCCACGCGGTATAACGTTTCGAGATGAAGATGGCAGCAACGTGCCCCGCTTGAAGATATCTCCGCCGAAGTAAGTTCGCCGGTGGAGGTGAACGGGCGGCGCGGTGCGACGCAGCGCGAGGAGGTGGAGGTGGCGTTCACCGAGGAATTGAAAAGTCCGTAAAAGAAAACCAACCTTTTGTCCTTGAGATACGCGGCTCGCGGGACAATGAAATGACTCGGCCCATCCGCCCTAACTCTATCTTCATATTCCGGACACAATGCAACCTCCCAAAGCGGCCCTTTGCTCGAACCAGCGATTTTTCGAAAGTTCTCTCTCTTTCTTTCTTTCCCTCATTCTTTCATTCTCCTCTACTGTGTTTTCCTCTCAAAGTGAGCATTTCGTGCAAAGACCCGTCGCGCTCCACGTACCTTTTTTCTCCTCTCTTTCCGCGAAGGTTTTCATTAACCGGAGAACCCGATAGCTCCCACTCGACGAAGCGAGCGTCCGCGTCTCTCGAAAAGCGAAAAGCAGCAGGAAATCGGTGATAATTAAATTCGATAAGAAAGTACGAAGTAGGTACTCTTGCGGCTCCAACGTCTCCGCTTCTGTTTCCGGAAGAAATATCGCGTGACGTTATGATACATTTTACCGCGCATTCGGCATGTATACACATAGACACACATATATATATATATATATATATATATATATATATATATATATATATACATACATATATTTGGCAAAGACGATCCTCGAACCGTGACTCCGCGTAACGAGAAACGAGGGAAGCCGTATTTCCCTCTCTTATCATCGCGACAGGTCGCGTTTGCGTATAAAAAAAAAGAAACAAAAAAAAGTTGCTTACACACGCGAAGGCACTCGCGACACGTACCGGAGGTCTTTACAAATGCTGAATCCTTGGCGCGCACGCGAAGTCCTTCACGCGAACGCGAGAACCTCGGCACGGTTTCACCGAGCTCCCCGTGCGCATGCGAGATCCTTTGAAATACGAGAGCCTCGTACATGCGAGATTCTTACACGCGCGAGGACTTCCGGATGATCGCTCCGGTGTTGGATGGGAACGCGACTGGAGCTGTGCGACAAAACGACGAGACGATCGGTCTCTCTTTCTCTCTCGCCGTCTCCCAGAAAAAACGACTCGATGAGATTCGCGAGACCGCGAGATGTCCTCCCGAAATCGGCATATTAATCATCGACTTTACGAGATCGCCATGAATCTCAATCTCCGTATTGTTAATATGTACTTAAAAAAACTGAGAGAAAAAACGCCTCCAAATAAATTACGTTCACGAAATTGCCCGCGTTAGCATGACCAACCTCTCGCGCAGGGGAGGAGGGAACTTGATTCTTCCCCGTAACCGTAAATAATACGATGACGTGAACGCGCGAACGCATCGTGCGTACGACTATCGTCCAACCGCCGGCGGTGATCGTTGATTGCAACTTCCGTCGAGGGCCATTCACATCGCATCGCGCGCGCGAAAGAGAAAGAGAAAACTTTCGCAATCGTCTCGCAACGATTCGGCGCACGATTGCGCACGGATCCTTTGCAACACGGGGGGATTATTCTGGCTGTTTCGTGCGACCGTTTCGAGTTACTGCGAAATTCCGCGTTCGGGTCGTGGCATGAAGGGTTAATTTTCTATCGCATGTTTCGCAGTGCGGAAAGACTTTGAGGAGAAGCGGGATAGAGCAGGGAGTGCGCTTCAATTCCCTTTTCCAAAAATAAACGCGCGTGTTCCACGCGTATTTCACAATTTAAAATTACGTTTTCGCATTTCAGATTTTTAGAAGTAAAACATGGTCTCTCGGATTTAACTCCACTGTTATTAGGTAACGCAGTGGCTAATAAACGTCTGTTTTAACTCCGCACAAAAAGAACAATTTTGCTAGAAAATATAATAATTTTAAACTAAAAATATAAAATATAATAATTTTAAACTAAAGATATAAAATATAAAAATTTTAAACTAAAAATAATTTTGTTGGACATTCAAAAATGATAGGCATTGCTGTAAAAGGTTTTGATATTCCAGCGATCCAGTTTGAATTTTCAACAAAATTCTTTTGATGGTCCAACAAGAATTATTTTCAGATCTGTATCCAGCAAAATTGTTCTTTCCGTGTGAATAAAACAATTAAAGAGAAAAGCTAAACAGCATAAAAGTTACAAGTTTTGCACGGAAAGAACAACTTTGCTGGGTCCAGATTTGAAAAAAATTTTAGTTCAATAATTAAAATAATTTTGTTGGAAAGTTACAATGATTGCAATGATGATAAAATATATTAAAATGTTTTATGGCAATACTTATAATTTTTAACTTTCTAACAAAGTATTTTGATGATTGAATAAGAATTATTTTCAGATCTGTATTTAGCAAAATTTTTAGATTTTTCAACAAAATTGTTTTTTCCGTGTGAACGTAAAATCCGACAAGATTTTTCACCCGTCATACGTCAAATAATAATGTTCACAAATCTATTACAGCTGTTAAAGGCTGTTAGAAAGTATCTGATTACGACGGTGATTCATATTTTTCGTCTGACGTGACTCACTGTACGAACGCATTCAGCGGCATTTCTTAACGTGCTCGAAATTCCGATGACAATAACGATTCGTTGCATCGTCCCTCGCCCTCCCCCCCTCACCACCCAGCGTGATGTACAGAATGTTCAAAGGAAAGACCCACAATGCGACGTTTCGTACAGCCAAAATACATTGTGGGAGAATAAACAATCGTGCGGTGATATCTGAGAGAACGCTTGTTTATCAATCGGCGAGTGTGCGCAATATTAATATTACTACACAGCGGGAAACATTTATTGTCTCTCTGTCGAAGAGCTTAAACAAGAGCTTAAAAAGCGGTGCGCTTGCATGCGCATCGGCTTCAAAAGCGAAAAATGGATAAATTTGCGCGTTATCGTCGATTCGACGTAACAATGGAGACCGAGTTGAGTTTTGAGAGTCGTCTATGTAAATACTACGTGCATCCGAATTCCGAATATTCGTTTTGTGATATTCAATTTTCAATGGCACACATACTTTTTATAATTTCAAATTTTCGCGCAATTTATCGTGCGACTGCATAATTTCTAACAGTCTTACAGATATCCTGACAAATATTTTGGAAATGCGATTATTATGAACAAATACCGTATGTTTGAACAAAACGTGATAATAATTACGCCAGTGAAAAATTTTTAAGTCCGTTACTCCTTCTAAATCGGGCTTTGCAGCTTCTTTGTGTCCGATAATAAAAGAAGCTATACACAGTAAAGCTCCGTGGTGGAACATGCTATAACATCCTGGACAGAATGAACGTTTTACGATATTCGACTCGATTATTCCTCAGTTAATTCGCAGTGTACTGCGGTGTACCCGTGGGCTACGTGATTTCACGGGCAATAGAATTCGCTGCGAATTTACGCGACGCGCGGGAACAGGTTCGCGGAAACGAATACTCGGAGACAAAGGAATGTGGCCGAACAGATGGGTGCAGTAGTAATGACGTGGCGCACGTCCCGGCGAGTGAATTATAAAAACTGGAGCCCAAAGGATGAAACCGACCTCGACCGCCGTTTCTCACGATGCGTCATAATAATCGTTCGAGGAGGATCGAAATCCGATCGCGATCTCGCGACATGTCGTGCAACGTGCGGTTTCTCTCACGGCCGCACGCTACCTCGCTCGTGGAGGAACGCGTGGTGACACGCGACGGTGCGGACGGACGGACGGGGGCTCCTGAAAGGATGATGATTCATGAGAGACGCGCACGCACGTACGCCGCGCACGCACACGAAAACGCGCGCGGCGCGAGCAGGTCGCGTCCTGTCCTGCGCGCCCGACGACGTGTACCGGAATAGCGGTAACGGTAGAATTTCTGGCAACAAGACACTCACCGCTCTCGATGTACGGGACCAGCAGCAGCAGCAGCAGGAAGAGAACGTATCCGCACGTGTCACTGATCATCGTAATACAATATTCCTCGCAGCAGTCGGGACACGCGCCGCGCTGGATATCTGGCGTCGGCCTCGCTGCACCACCTTCGCCTCCTCCTCCTCCTCCACGGCTCGTCTTCTTCGCTTTTTCACGCGTGCACCCCGCGCGCGGAGAGAACGAGAGCACAAACAAAACAGAAGCCCCGGCTCTCGGAGGGGGGGCTACGAAACGCGACGCGACGCGACGCGGCGCGGCGCGGTCGCCAGCAACAGGGTTGACCGCGACAGGGGGCGGCGAGGAAAGAACGACGCGTTTCGCACCACCTTCCTCTCTATCTCTCTATACTCGCACTCGCTTTCCTTCTCGCTTCTCCAGCAGCACTGCACACACCACCGACTCGTCTCGATCACTACAACGACGACGACGACGACGACGACGTTACTCCACGCTGCGTTTCGCTCCGCGGCGAATAATCTAGGGTACGTGGGCGACGGAGATGACCGCGAGGACGCGCGCTGCTACACAGTGGACGACGCGGACGATCGGCTGCGCTCTTTCGACGACACGGCCACCGCCACGACACGGACGAATATGAACGCGCAGCGCGCGTCTCCTTCTCTCTCTTTCTCACTCCCTTCTTCCCTCGCGTTGGCAGCTCCTCTCCTCCTCTTCCTCGTTTCACCTCTCGTCTGCTCACTCTCTCTTTCTCGCTCGTTTCCGGAGCACGGCCCGGAGGTCTACGCCATTATTTTCTCGTCGGGGGATCACGCCTCGCACGCGGACACCACACACGACCGTGTGTCTCTGTCTCTGTCGACCGACGACGCAGCAAGCCGCGACGCGCGCACGAACGACGCCGCACACGAATTCGACGAGGTCCGCCTCCCGTAGACCGACTTCCGCGACTGACTTGACGCGGCGCGTCCGTCCGTCACTCGCTCGCTGCGCTGCCTCGCTCGGCTCGGCTCCGTCTCGCCTCCTCGGTCCTCCTCGCTTTCCCCACGGCTCCACTCGGCTCGGCGGTTCACCGTTCCGCGCCGATAACAAGCCCGTGGCTGCTCCGCGGCTCGCAAACAGCTGACGGAGGGGGCCCCCTGCTGCCGCTTGCTTCTTCACGCACGGCGCGACGAGGACGACAACGGCCACTCGATATTCAACGGACGCATCGTAGCAACAAACACGGACACGCATACACACACACACAAGCCCGCGGAGACTGAGGGGGAAGTCGCGCGCGCGCGCGCGAGCCAACAGTCGCCACCGCCGTCGCCACTGACACAGTCCTGCCACCTTCGGGCCTCCCTGACTGCGGCCAGCTCACAGCTGCAACGTGCGTGCGAGATACGTACCGCCTGACTGTCTCCGGGCGGCCCGGAGAAGCGACACTGCCGACACTGCGAGATGGCGGCAGCTACCGCTCGCCGCGACCGCCATCTTGCCTGCCGCCGTGACGTCATGTGACGTCACTGGCGGCGCCTGCGCAGTGCCGCGCACCGCCGGCGATACGTAACAACGTTCACGTCGCTCGATCGCCTCGATCAGCTCTCTCGCCGACGCCGCTCTCTCCCGTGCGCACGAAAGCTGATCCGCGTGATGTTTATTTACATACGTAGGTTGGAGAACTTGGGAAGATACAGCTCCGCTAAAGCGATTGAAGAATGATGAATGACGCGACCATCTGATGCGACAACAGCAAATGTGATTGTACGTATACTGGCATTTAAATGTTACATTTCTCGAATTTCGGAGAATTTTTTATTTTTATCGTACCGTGAAATGCGCGTGTCTGCATATTAAATTTCTGAAAATAAATCTTATTCGAAGAATTTAGTGTATGGTGAAATACACAGAATGTTTACATGGAAAATGTTGGAATTTTGAAGAATTTGAAAAATGCGGGAACTTTCACATTTTTACAGTGAAAAAAAACGTTTTGCGCGACAGTGATACCTCTGAAAAAAATTTTGGAGAAACATTCTCTTTAAATCCTTCTAATCTTCTTCAACAATTGTGGCAAGAATAATTGATTTTTCTTTTTATAAAATTTATATTTAAAAAAAATGAAATTAATTTAAATTTTATAAGATTTATAATTTTAAGATTTAAATTTTATACAGAAATTTTCATAATAATGAGATACACTCGTTTTACTTGCAATTGAATCGTAATTTTTTTCAATTTTTGGTTCAATAAATTCTATAAATTTAATATTTTTATTTGATTCTTATTATGTGTTTGCCATTTTAATCTTAAAGTCATTCTTTTATTGCATGTAACTTTTTCGTACAATAAACCAATGGCGTGAATCACAGATTATCTACAAGACAATTTAAATTTTTAAGATTCTCATCTATATAAACGATAAAGGAAATTCTTTTTTCCTGTTGCAAAGAATGATACTTAAAGCAATGCTGGCAGGTCGAAATTACCGACATTACAGTATATGAATATCTTCGAATTGACTGGAATTGAAAATCCTTTCATAGGATTGAAATAGACTTCAAAATATAATGGAAGGATGAAGAAATTTGTAGTAGAAACGAAAAAAAATTTTTTTTTTAATTTTTTACTACAAATTCCTTCGTCCCACCATTACATTTCATGTCTATTTCAATTCTGTGAAACAATTTTCAGTTCGTCAATTTGGAGATATTCATATAATTGTAATGTCGGTAATTTCCATCATCGCCTTAAGATATAATATTTAAGGCAGCGTCTTAAAATAAAATATAACTAAATATTTAATTAATAATTTTGCTCATGTTTTTTTCTTTACCTTTCTTTGAGATACATGACGCAGCTCATTCTTCAATACATGTTAGGTTACAGTTACAAATCTCTTCTCGCGGCAAAGTTCTTAGCAATGAACAAAGTCGTTGCAGTTTTAATCATTCTTTGCAACATGGTTTTAATTAAATTCCAAAATTTCAAAAATGAATCAAGCATTTCAATATGACGAAATACGGAAGAGTGCCAATTTCACTTTTTATCAGCAAGAAGTAAAAACCATTATATGGAATAAAATAGACATTTAACATTATTCCTTTCGTTCATTTTTCATAGAAACGTCCAATATCTTAACCTTAACAAATATAACCTTTTCTTCATGGCTTTTCTTCATGGCAAATTGAATCAATCTGATAAAGTTTAGTCGAAGGTGAGCCAATGAAATTGCATAATTATCGACGTTATTTCCATTCTCACTCCGAAGGCCCCGCGACGATCCCTGGAAATAATTTATTAGATGCAAATTGGGAGCAGTAATTTATATACCGAGGAACGTCACTTATTTAATTGCTAATTATCTGAATCCTTAACGAATGGAACCCAAGAAAATTCGTCTGGATGAAAATGCGTCCGACAGCGAATTCGGATGAACCCGTAAGTGCGAATCGATCCGCCGCGCACGTCGCCCGGTACACCGATCGTTCATCACGACGTCCCAAGGAACAAACATCTGCCGCGAAAAATGCACAAACGGAGTACGAGACGCTGCATTTATCGCAAAATGCTGCGTATTCTTCAACGTATGGACCCGGTAGTAAGCAACGTTGTATATATATATTCAATTCTTTGAATCGACTTGAAAAATAACTCCATTTCCGCGGCTTCTACTTCGCTTCCGTTTTCAATTCTCCGTGCTCCGTTTCTCTTCTCGCGTTGTTAAAATCCGAAATACATCCGGATTTAATATATCAAATGCGATACAATATGGTATATATAATATGTGCGTCAGGACGCACGGAAACGAAAGCGCGGATCGATTTAAATAGACAATCAAATCAACTCCCGAGGAACTCTCGGTATAATCAGTAATTTCCGTTCGTATTAATACGATATCAGCTGTTATACATAATTATTATCATCAACGTATACATAATTATTATCATTTTGCGACCGTTATCGGATATTAATCCTTGAACTGGATTCGCAGCGGCGCTGTTAGATCAGCAGGCCGCGTATCGTGAGCGGCGTGCTGACAATACAAAGGAAGATCAGCGAGACGTAACGAGAGATGCCGGGCAAACGGAGCAAAAACACAAAAGCGTTGATACGCACGACATCAATTCGTCACGCAGACGCCGGTCGAGATCCTGCGTCAAGCTGCGCCTGTGCTGCCTGAGACTGTGTCGCGCGAAGAGAAGATGTTCCGAGCGCGTCATGAGGAAGCCGCGACAGCTTCTGCAGCGGATAAAGGCGCGAAGTAAGGAGTGCCGGAAACCCGACGACACGACGGCGGTCGCCGGGGTGTCAACTGTGCCGCTAAGCCGAGATGCCCCGAAGAAATCTAGAAGAGGTCCCGAAGACGAGGCGGTGGAGGAGGTCGCCGATAGGAAGGACGTCTCCGAGGACGCTCGGAAGGAAAGGAAGGAGCGGCGGAAGAGGGAGAGAGAGGAGAGACGAGAGAGACGTAAGCGCGAGGAGCACGTTGTCGCGCGTGCCGTGGAGCCCGCGGACGCGCGTCCGACGACGCGCGACGATGACCTCGTCGTCGCCAAGGATCAAGCGATCCCCGTGAAACCGCCATTGATCGCAGACCTGGCAAAGACCTGCTGCTACTTGTGCGTCCAGAACACGCTGGCGATTGCGGCCGCCGCCTCTCGGCCGGAGCAGTCCGACAAGTACGGCCAAGTTTCGACTCATAAATTTCCCGCGGAGACGACCACGACGGTTGATAGGAGCTGCAGCCCGATACTGCTGGTGCGCACCGTGCAGTCGTTCGTCAGAGTGAGGACGCGGGAGACCGGCACGCTTTGCCCCGGCACGAGCGCGCCGCCGCCGGCGATGCCGCGCGCGAAAAAGCGCAAGAAGTTCGCCGTGTTCCCGGGGCTGACGCGAACGAAGTGTCCGGCGGGACAGCGCGCCGCCTGCGTGACTGATAAGTCGAGGCGCGACGACGAGGACGCGAGGAAAAAACGCGAGCCGAGGAACGAGAGATGCTGCGGCGAGAGGAACGCCTGAGAAACCGCGCCGCGCCGCGAATTTCCTGCCGAAACTTGTCCGGATAATTAACGTTTGATTACCCCCACGGCGGGAAGAATAATTATACGTGCATCGTGAACCATTAACTTTCCATTATGTCACCTCGTCTTAACGCTTTAAGCGCTCGCTCACAACCACGTCATAAAGCTCGTAATTACTCCCGCATCTTTTTTTCTTTCTCCATCCGACTTTGTTCCTTTGCGCCTCGTGCAAGATTCAAGAGCAAAAAGTAAACTCGCCGTGTATTACTTCGTCAAAGGGGAGGAGGGCTTTCGCGATAGAATATAATTTATTGACGCGGCGAAACTACTTATTCGTGGAACTCTCTCTCTCTCTCTCTTTCTCGCTCTCTCTCTCACCTCTCGATGCTATTTTACGCTTTCCTTTTTTTTTCTTACACGTTCTCGATAATTCACGACACGCCTGTTTCATTTTTAAAGCTACACTGCCGCGGCTGCCCCGATAAACTTTACATAGAGATGCGCGACCCTAACTCGCGTGTGTATATTTGAATTGCACGTTGCATACGAATACGCTTCGATAACACATGTAATGCCGCGGCACGGCCCATCGTATATCTCCTCGTCGATAAATTATACCCACTGCCGCGTAAGCTTTGTCCCATTTACGCGCGCGTGTAAGCGGAAGATCGTTAAATTATGTACAATAGTTCGAATCAGAGTCTTACGTACAGCACATAATTATTTCAACGGGCGCAAAATCTCCTTATCCTCCCTGCAGCCGTCCCACGTGCATTCTCCGCGCCGCGCAAAATTTGACGGACGATGAGAAGTTTTCCTTTTTCTCCCTCTCTTTATTAAAGATGGATAAGGAGGTTGCTTCCTTTTTCTCCTGGCGCACCTTAAGCTCTTCAATTAAACCGTCTTCTTTGTGCGCCGTTTCATAAGTTCGCCGAGGACGAGAGCACGGCTTTTCTTGACGGCCGCGCGCTCTCTCGCTGGTGCAGGAGAGAAAGTGTCAGACATCGCGGGCGCTTCGTCTGTATCAACGTCATCTCCATATCGTTTCCATATTATTTTCATACGTGTTCCCCGCGTAGTATTTCCGTAGGGCCGTTTGTGTCGCTTCCGCGTCACTTGCACATGACTGCCGGCCCCGGTTGGAATCTCGTCTCGCCGGAAACGTGTAAAAAGCACAAGTATAAATTCAGAGCTCCATCTTTTACACACATTTTCTCATATGCATTACATAAATCCGTAATCGTCATATCTTATGTAATACAAAGTCGATCTAAAACGGTGTCTACAATAAGACTTGAGACTTAAAATTAAAAAAATTGACCAGTCACAATCGATTATTCTTCTCACGTAAGATGAATAATCGACTATGAGATCACATTAGTCAATTTTCTTAAATCTTAAGTCTCATTGTAGACGTTGCTTAAATAGCAAATATTACGTACGTAATTTGGAATCACTGTCTCCGTGTCTCCTTTACGTGAATATCATCAGAACGCAATTTTGTTCAGTTACTGAAAAAAATGTTACGAGTAAATCCAGTCATCTATTTTTCATACGATCCCCATAGGTGTTACATAAATCTACAACTGTCGCACTTTATATACAACAAAAATAATCGGTCTTGAAAGCAATTGTTAATTTGAGAAAATTGTCTATGTGTTAGTTACTCGAATACAATCTTACTTCGCTATCGCTAGAAAGTCACTAATAAATTCAGAACGTATTCTATTTGCACGAAACATTTGCAACGTAAATATAATGTACAATCATCCGGTTTTATGTACAACAAAGTCTCAATAATAATCGCGAGACCTCAAAGACGCGTCATAAAGCTTAAATAAGCGTCATAAAGTATAAATCTCAATCTCAATCGCTAGTGTGATTACGGCTTAATTGAAAGAATTAGTATAGCTTTACAATTGGCATACTCTTACGACATAGATTTCTTACAATTATATCGATATCTAAATTTTGAGTAAGAATATCCGTAGATAACGTAAAAAGAAGAAAAAAAAAGCAGCACACCGAGGACTTTGCAGTGGCCAACGGAAGGTCTTATTGCACTTCGCGATCGCCCGGCCGACGATCGACCAAGTAGTTCGAGTCTGCACTGCGTCAGACCGTATCTGAAGACGATACGGCGGGCCGGGTCGGCAAGCTAGAACTCCCGTCGTCCGACAAAGGGGTGCCGAACATCAAAGGCGCCGCGTAGTATGGTAGAAGTGGATACTGGGTGGTTGGGAAGTAAGTCGGTGGGAATAGTCCCTGCCGTTGCGCGATCTTCAGCCTGGACGTCAGCTGCTTCTTCCACTTCGTGCGACGGTTCTGGAACCAGGTCTTGATCTGCACCTCGGTCAAATTCAAACACTTGGACAGCTCCATCCGCTTGCTCACGCTGAGATACTTGTCGATCTGACGAGGGCCGAAAATAATATGGAGGGAGATTAATGACATTGTGTCGTGTTAGTGGGTCTATGACTAATGACGAGAGAAACCCGCGCAAGTCGTACCTTAAACTCCGCCTCGAGTCTCTCCAGTTGTTTTGCACTGTAAGCTTGACGCGGTTTCCGATCGATACCCGGTTTCCTCGACCTCCTGCCGCTCGGTTTGGGCGCTGCAAAAAGATAATCTGATTAGTCCTCACCTGATCGCATCTCTCAGTAATCATTGAAATCGCGTGATCCGTAATGTCAACTACGTATAGCCATTGCTAATTACATGGGGAGTCCCTCGAGTCCCCTGACAGTTGCTGGCATTTTCGGAGATTTATTGTCGTGATAATCAAAATTTAATATTCTAATCGCGCGTCTTAATTGCACGGCTAACTTCGCCAGCTCGGGCTCAATTATCACCTTACGATTTCGTGGCACCACCCGTCCGCGTACGTCCTGTCTAGGATCACCGAACGCGTCTCTGAGACGTGCAGGACTGTTTGCGGAATGTGTGACATCCTACAGTCAACACCATCGAGGCGAAGCGGTAACGAGCTGCGCAAACAGTTTATGACGGAGAACGTTTGGATGCGATTATCAACGTAGTGCAAAGAAGTACTACACATTTCCTTTGAAAAGCAGATATGAGATATTATAACGTAATTAGTTGCACTAAAATAATAGGACAATTGTTAACCACGTTGGCAAATATCCGTGAATAATTCATGCTGGAATATAAATACCGGAGCGCGATGCAATACTTTAGAGTAACAGCAGCTATATTTTAGTATTATTATACATATACTATTGAGCAAACAGGCGATTCTTTTTTCTGTTTTATATCCAAGTTTACAATTTATTACAAGAATATTATTTAATCTTTCGAAATAATCTTTGAAATATCATTCAAAAAAAAGTTCCCGTAATTATTTTACGAATTACACTATTATTCATTTTAAAATAATTTTTAATTGAATTTTATTATTTTTTTTATCTCTCCGTATTTTTAGAATTTATATATATATATACAGACATGTAAAAAATATATATATATAATTAATTTAGAAACGCTGCATCGTAAGTACGAGGATGTATAGAGTTAAAATTTGTGGGAATTGTTCACAAATTGTTCACATAACGCGCAGCTGTCTTTTTTCTCATTTTAACAATTTGTTCGAATTCTGAAAATAGCACGCGTGACGAGATACTCCTAAGATCGCGACATTTTCACATAGAGATAGAAACTCTTTTTGCTCTTGCCTCGTGTTTAATCACCGGTTAGCCGGGCGGCCCTTACACGACAAGTCAACAAATAGATGTCGCGTATTTGTACAAGACCTTTGCGTTTTTACAGGACCCTTCCAGCGTAGTCTACGACTACGGGGAACAGTTAGGTTTTTATTACGGAGAACGGTTTTTACCAGTTAGAATGTGACATATTTTGTACTCTACGTAAAAAAAAAGTTTACCTTGGATAATTTCAGACAAATTACATTTTCATCGAAAAGATTCGTGATCTCCTTCGGAGCGTGATTTTAAAAAATATCTGAATGTTCTTTTAAATTTTTTTAACCTTAAGCTTCGGAGTTCTTTTCCAATTCAGAGAAAGGATCTAACTATCTTTTACGTATTTAAAGTATGCCGACTCATTTAATTCGTAACGTTGCGTTAACTATTATGCAAATGCGAAACTCCTGCGGCAGATTAGAGATTTTAAATGTTTCAATACGCGTAATTCCTTACGCTCAATAGGAAACTCGATGGTGCGATGTATACCGTGCAAATAAATGTTCAAGAAGCGTTTTGTTTCTCTATAACAGCTACATCTGTGTTTGTCTAACATTTTTCTCGCAGTAGAAGGCACGTGTAACATGGCACATTTTATTGAACGTGATAAATTTAGTTGAATTCAATTCGTAAAAATAGCTTTATTGCGTGATATAGATTAAAATATATGGGATGTAAGTCTGATTATATAAATATGATAGGCACAATCGCAGTCGAGATGATCGCGTTCTTAGAAATTGAAAGACTGCCGTGGCGACTGGAAAGGAGAATACGCGCACGGTGACGAAGAAGAAGAAGAACCGGCGGGACCAAGATTTACGAGTGTACAGAGACATTTAACACCTTCGTGGAAGATAGTTAGACCAACGGTGCTGATAAATGGGCTCCTAACAGTATGGCGGATAGTAGCCGGAAAGGGAGAAACAACGCGATGGCGGATTTTAATCTTGTTTCAAAAAAATCGCAAACTACTCGGGATTTCGACCAAGAATCGCCGTATAACTGTAGAAAATTTTCTACAGTTTTATATAGATTTAACGAACTGATGCGGCAAATCTGCGATGTTATAATTAAAATAAATAAAAAGAGTGAAATTGTCAGAAATTTAGAGATGGCAGAATTAACTGAAATTTTGCGCAGCGTTTAGTGCAAGGAAAAATATATCATAGATTGTGCGATTTTTACGTGGCTAAGTATTTAATATTTCGCCAGTAACATGCCTGAAAACAGGGGGATGCAACAACTGGGCCACTGATGTGTGCCTCGCGTGTCGAAAAGCTGTTATCGCACCGGCGCCTCGTATAATATCCAATATTCGTTGAGGCCGAGAAAGAGAGGGTGCCCCATCTTACACCTCTCCCGGCATTGTGCGCGAAAATAGAATTACGGTGGTAAGTTATTACGAGTGGATAATAATTAGAGTCCTTTGTCGTCGCGATTCTCCGGGGAGCGTTAGTGCCTCAGACGTACACGAAGAAAAAGATTTCTAGCACCGTGAACATTTTTCTTAGACGCCTACGTATCTATACATTCATTTTTGTAATTAACGACATTAAATGATGGTATTGAATGCTTTTAAAGAACCAGACAATTCAAAGGCAGATTTGAAGCAATAGATTTTATTAAGTTGAAAGGAAAGTAATGTCGTATTTTTTTACTAGAATGGCCCATATTTAGAACGTACTTATTATAATGTTGATGTTAGCGCGCATTTAGCATATATTATAGTTTACGTTACACACATTATAGAATCTCAAGACGTTTTAATATCGTTATAAGCGCGTTCTGAACATGAGCCGATAACTTATGTGTTTTATTAGTGAGCAACTTCAATATCAATCGCATAAATGCATACTAATGTGACAGTTGTAATCTGTAAGCATTATTTAAATATATAGTAATCATTCGTAGAAGCGTTTGTATTCATTTAAGATCAAGAGAAAAATGGAGCAGAACGAGTTGTATTTTCGCTGTTTGATATCCGAACAAGAAAAAACGCGATACAAACGAAACAGGAAATATGTACTGTGTATGAATAAGATGCTGTATATAACTGAAGATATATGTATTAAAAATGGTTTGCGAAGTTTCGTGCTGGTGATACGACATTTAAAATTGAGGAGCGCTCTGGTCGACCGGCTGTCGTTAATGACGAAGAACTCAAAACTTTATAATCGCGAATAATCAGCGATACATGACGTGGAAGATTGCCAAGATTCTCCATTTATACAATCACTCATAAATCGAGCGTTTGCACAAGCTGGTATATGTGAATCGTTTGGTTAAGTGTCACATAATTTAAGTAGAAAGAATTTCCATTTGTGATTCATTATTTAAACGTAACGAAGACCACCCATTTTTTAAACGACTTATAACAAGTGAAAAAAATAAGTTACTTATAATAAATAACGCAGTACGCAAAAGATCCCGAGGAAAGTGTTCAGAAAAGCTGTTAACCGTTCCAAAGCCTGGGCTTCATCCAAAGAAGATTATGCTATGTATTATTTGGGAAGGGTGTCGTGTATTATGAGTTTCTTTCAAAGAACGTATAATATCGCTTAATTCAAACAAATATTGTGCCCAATTAAACAAACTGAAGGAAATCATTACAGAAAAACGCTCAAAATTGATGACTAGAAAAGGTGTTTTATTCTATCAGGACAATGCTGGGCCTCATATATGTTTCTTTAATCACTCGAAACAAAATATTGCGACTCGGTTGAGATCTTCTACTTTACCCAGTATATTCAACAAACATTGCTTTTATTATTTGTTCTATTCCTTGCAAAATTTCCTTATAGTGAAAGTGAAACGTTCACTTCTTTGCAGACTGCAAAAACCACTTTCAACAGTTCTGAGAAAACGCTTGAATTTTACGCGTGAAAAATTATGCAGCTGTCCAAAAGATGGCAAGTAGAAAATAATAGATTAAAGCTGCTTGTAAGTATGAATAAATTTGCTCCTATTTTAAGCTAAAAATACATTCCATTTAATATTTTCTAACATATTGAATTTTTCTAAGGATCTGTACTGGATTCAAAGATTCTTTGAAGCAAGATTATGAAGAACGAATTCGATATTCTTTTCCAGATACTAAATTAGATTCTAAAGATTTGAGCTTACCTTGTAAACCAAACAGCTGTCCAGGCTTTGTTTGAGCAAACCAGCTACTGTACAGTAATGAGGCTGATGCGAGTGATGTTGCAGAATATGCCGAGGGATCGGATAGTGCACCTTCAGAGTACGGCAATCCCGCATGAGTATACAAGCTTCCTTCTATATCTATTAAATCACATCGCATCGTATTTATTAAAGCGTAACACTTCCTTCTTTTCTATGTACATATTCAAAGTCTCCTCTTTTGTATATTTATCTAGGTAAAGTTCTTTATTTTGCCAACATTCTAAAATAATATAACTTACATCTACGTAAAATTTATTTATTTATTTATTTATTTATTTTCGTCCATATAAATTCGCTGGAACTTATTTTATATTATGTTTTATTATATTCTTCTAACTTTAAACTTTAGATTAAATTATAAAAACGGGAATATTCCTTACTAATAATTATTTTATTTTTAAAATTTATTTTTTATATAAATATAAAAATTTTTTTGGATAATGATCTAGTTTTCTAAATGTGTTTATGATATGCTTTACATACCGGAACGTGTGGCTGGTATCGCTGTCGGCTTAACGAAGTGTCCCTCTATCCTGTCATCCGTGTCGTCTTGATCCTCCTCTTTATCGCCGGAATTGTTTATTCTAGAGATTTCTCTCTTCTCATTTCTCCCGAGGATACTGTCGATAGTGAAAGCACTGGACGCCGCGATCGGGGATGAATTTCTTCTCTCGATCTGCTGTTTATGAAACTCCCTGTAACCCTCGCAACTGGAATCGGACGCGTACTCGATGGACTCTCGATTGACGGTCGGCGATATGCAGCCTCTCTCGATGTTGTTCGAAAAGGCTTCGTTCTCACTCGGGAGCGATCGTGTCCGGCGAAGATCATAAACGGCATCGTTCATTTTCTCGCGGTTTTGATAGAGTTCCATCTTGTGAAAAATCATCGATCTCGACTACAATCGACGATTCTGACTCTCACTCGGACGACGGCATACGTTTGAATAATGATTTAAATTCGCGCACTTTACATTTGACGACGACCGAAGTAATCCGATAATTTTTTTCACGATTCTTCTTTGAATCCACTGTTATTAACGTAAATTATTTAGTTTTTGGCTTGATTCAATCTGCCATATCATTATTTGCCACCAGATATATTGAGATCGAACGATTATATTTTTTTAATCGGCGAAATATTTGTTACAAGCAAGGAATGTTTGCGAGAGTCAGCTATAATCGCAGGAAACGGCTTGACACGCGTTTCTTCCTTGATCGATCACACCTGATCTCGTACTAATCTCCCTTCGGAACCGTCCAAAAGCAAGTACTTCCGAAAGTATGACAAGTGGCACGTGTCTGTGGTCCAGAGAGGGACCTCCCAGCATCCCCACCAGCTTCCCACGGGAAGGTCATCCCGTGAGGTTGGAAGAATATCTCGCACCTTGGAAAACCCCCCACTTACCCGATATCTCTGATCGGAGTAGGGATCGCAGGTTCACGGCGGTTTATAGCTGAGATTTCCCATTTTAGAACTAATAGCTTTCAAATTTTATTGTATCATTTGTGAAATTTTGCCTTTCTTTATGCGGCCGAATGTTTTACGAAATTCAGCAACACAATTTAATATATATACTTATAATAATAACATCTTTATCAATAGTTTCTTTATAATAATTTCTATATAATATAAGTAATTAAGAATTAGATGCACAAAATATATGCAGGATATAAAATTTTTCAGATTTCGCGGATTTATATTAATCACTTGATGATCATTTATTAATGATCCTTATTAAAATTATATACGTAACATCAAGAGCTGTTATATGTTTTTTTTAAATTATTATTCTTTTTAATATAATTTATTTCCTATCTCATATAGTTTTACTACTGTTTCTATCAAGATATCGTGTTTTCTATATCGATACCATTGGTACAGCATAATTTTGTAAATTCACACGATGGATTCCTGTATTCCTATTTTATCGAGGCATTCACGCGTTTTATGGTTTTTTCCAAAAAAGTGCTTGAGCTCGACGACTCGGCTTGCGCACTGGCGAATTTTGCCACAGGCGAAAAAGGGCTCATCTGGGATCAAAAGGTGGATCTCCGATTGGTCCACAAACGCGCAGGATGCTCGCGCAGCAACCGCCTTCTTTGACCCCTCTATCTCGAAACTTTATGCCGGTAAAACGATGGTCGCTTCTCTCTTTCCTGTTCGCGCTTTAGCAATGGATAAACGCTTCTGCCACGTGAGGAACATCATGAAAAAGTACCGCAAAACACTTCTTCACGCGTTTAGCGAACTACGCGCAGTGGTTCTCACTGTACTTCCAAAACGTATGTCGCGTTTCTTTTTCATATTTAGACGATTGTACTTTATGAATACAACTTTACAAATCATCAGTGACGATATGTGGCAAGTTAAATAATTATAACATGTAAATTTTGCTTGCGCAAAAATGTCAATTGATTTGACGACAATATTTGAAAAATTTATAATTTAATCTACAAAAGAAGAGACAATAAATCTTGCGATAATAATTGGGAAATAAATGCTAAGTATTTCTATATTTAAGTATATAATCAAATGGAAATAAAAACTTTAAATTTGCTTCCGCATCTTGCGTCGTTTCGATCCCAGCTGATTTCAACTTCCGCCGTTGATGATAGTCCTTATCGAACCATATCGTGCTATTTCTGTTTACGGGCACGGCGTGGCGGCCATTTTCGCGAATGGTACGTCCATTAGTCTCCGGGCTACCCGTGCCAATCTCAATGTTCATCCTCGCGCGCCGTAAATCCACTCGGCTCCACGCTTCCGCGGCTAAAAGGACCAATGGCGATTGTGAGCCCTTTCTACCGCCCGCCGTCATCGATCCTCTCCCCGATCCACGTCTGAGTTATTTCGTCTTTGTGGAAGAGCGTATATCATTCTTTTCATATACATTAGACACCCCAGCACGCGGTGTCGTGTTCTGAAAACGCAGTCATTATTAACCTTTCAATACTTTCCGTTTAGATTTGGATAACATAACTATTATATTGAAAAAAAATTTTTTTTATTCCACAATATATATAAATGATATTACCGTTTATTATGTAATGTTAAACTACTGACTACTGACTTGGAAGAATTTTTTACGTATAAAAGGACACGAGATATGATTCTAAAAGAGCGATATGTATCTTTAAAATTGCACAGAGTTCCCTAAGATATACTTAACAAGATAAACTATAACATAGAAAAAGAGAGTGATTCAATTGTGATCCGTTTTTTTTTTAAACATCTTTTGATAACAAATTAACTAGGAGTGAAAACTAAAGATAAAAAACAAGCAAATTGTAACTGTTATCTTATTATATTTCAATTACATATATGTTAAGATATACCAAAATTACAGGCTTTTTGGTGCCCGCGATTTTTGTCATCTTGCTCGTTTCTGGCTTTTAGCGTTTTTTAGTTTTCGTTTCCAGTTAATTTGTTATTATAATAACGAGCCGCATTCATTAAAGTTTTATTATCTTTTGACTTTATCGTCGAATCGACGAGATTCTTATCTTGTTAACTGGCGAGCTGGTTATTTCTACTTAAGACGTGAATTCACGTTCACTTGTCTCGCGTTGCACACGCTATTTCGCATGCTGGTTATACACGGGGTTGAACATTTTACACGTACTTGCGACCGCGACAAATATTGAATCTTAAATACATGAAGTGAAATGCGCTTAAGGCGCGTCTTAGGTGCGAAGAGAGGAAGTAACGACATGGTCAACGCACACGTTAATTTACGACCGCGGGCATTACTTCCTGGAAACTAAGCGTGGACGCGCTTAAACGTTTTCCTTCCAAACCTACCATAATAGTTACGTGCCTCTCTAAAAATAATTTAAAGCGAGTCAGCGAAATTAATCACAGCGAGTCGAAGTTTCAAAAATATAGACGCGAATCGCGGAGAATGAAAATTGCTGGCATTTCGTTTGTAATCATGATCCGATTAACGCGGACAGCTCTCGGCGTGTCTGACGCATTCGCGGCATGCACGTTTGGATAATGCGCGATTATTTGCGATTTATTTGCTTTATATGCCATCCCACGGGAGACACTTGCCCGTAAATGTTTCGAATAAACGATCCATTTGCTCGCTGCGAAGTTTACTCTCACGTTTGATGCACGCTGCGCCACGTAATTGAAACGATCAATCAAACACCTGAGAAAAGGAGGGTGAAGCTCACGCGTGCACAAACCGCACCGCAGGTCGCGTTCACGCAAAAGGGGAAGTGCGAACATCTCGAGTACGAGCAATTAAGAGCCCGGTATTCTTCGTGTTCCGCCGAAAATATTCCGTAGCGTGCATTTAGAAAATATTAATCTTTCTCTTAAAAGGAGGAAAAATATTATAAATTCTTTAATATTCCAATTTATAATCGCTAAAATTTATACATTCCCTGTTTCTCCCCGTTTGCGTACTGATCGATTATAATTTTCGAGAAAAAAGTTAAATATTATAATTCAATAAACAATAAATAAACAAAAGCCAGATATAATTTCCAGATATATATTTTTGTCTGATATATCCGATAGTTCCTACGACACCATTAATAATCGCGTGAGAAACGTTTATTTCAGTCGGCAGGACGAGACGCGAGAGACGCGAGGATTCTTTCGAAACTGCGCGATTAATTTTCAGTAAGCTCGGCGTATAACTGGCCGCTTTTGGTGTGTGTACAGATATAGCCACTCTCGCGAGATATTAGACAGGTGAGCGCGTTCCCAGGGGAACAAAGGCCCCATTACCCTGTCTTACCACCTCGACCCGGGCGGACGTCCCGACAGACCCTCCGCTGTTGAAACATTCATAAGAGCGTTGTAAGTGGTTTTTAATAAACGTATTTAATCATGAGTGTCGGATTACGAATTAAATCGGTGGGTCCTGTCACCAATCGGAGGGATTAGTCATGAATCTAAACAGATGTACAACCCGCTTTTTTGCAGGTATGCGGGTGTTTTGTCTTTCAGTCTTGATGCCGACGTGCAGCATCGTCTTATTTTACAGTTTCATAATTTTTTTAGTAACAATTTAAATTTAAAAAAAATTAGTTGCTGCAGCTTTTCTGATTATATGATTCATAATGAATATTCTTCTTTTAACATAGTTTAGTACTTTAAAGATTTTCTATTCAAATATTGATTTGTTATTTAAATTATTTCAAATATTGATCTCTTATTGTATCATATATCTGTACATTCAATACATACAGTTTATTAAATGTATCAGATTTTTTTCCACATTTATACATATATACAGAGTGTTCCGAAATTCGCGAATCAAAATATTATAGCAAGAAAGTCTTCGAAAAATTAAGTAAAAGAGTTATGTGTAAATTTTTATTTTAAGCAATAATTTTTGAGATATATAATACTTTAAATTTAGCAAATTATAGATTAGTATGCGCGTGAAATGCACGATCATTAACACTATTGACTCGCGCTCACGGACATGTTTCCGTTTAACCGTAATTTATAATTGGCTAAATTTAATATATTATATGTGTCTGAAAAACTACTGCTTAAAATAAAAATTTACAAATAACTTTTTTCCTTAATTTTTCAAAGACCTTGTTACTGATATTTTGATTCGCGAATTTCGGAACACCCTAAATATTATCTAGTTATCTATATTTTATCATTAAGCTTCTTTCCTCCCTTTTCATTAACTACCAAACGGTCAAATATTATTTTTAAAAGTTACAAATAATTGTACAAGGCTGCGCTTAATATTCTTTTATGTATGTACTTGAAACTGTAAAAAAAACTGTTGTAACGCAGTCTAGGCAACATTACGGTTAAGGCAATTATTTCTAGCAGACAAGCGGATTATTACAATAGCGTGTCGCCTTCTCTTCAGTCACAGTCATCTCCGCGTTTCAGCGACAACTCCCGTGGCACGACTAGAATGGCGCTAGAAAATTTATCGGGACGCGGTGAAAAATCCACATTACGAATTTACGAAATAATACATCTCTTCGAAATCTTTTTCGTTATTTGCACAGTATCGGCGCAGGAATGCTTCGACGACGGCAACGAGTTTTGTATCAATCAAAACGACATACTTTCCGCGGATCTTTTACCTGGATCGTTTTTGTTTAGCGATCAATATAAAAACCCCAATGTCCCTAAGCTAGTGATAAACGAAACTGTGGATGGGTCTTTTGATACAGCGTTAAACGAGATGGAGTTTCATAGGTAAATGTTAACGTATCTGATTTGAGAATCAAGCAAATAAATGTAGATGTGTGTAATGTCGATTAAAATAGTCGATATATGAAACTAGGAAAAGAATGAATGAATATCTTTGTCACGGCTACATGGCGGAAGAAATTTTTAAGGAAGTGACCACGCCTAGAGTGAAGCGACATCCCGAAACTTCGCCAACCAACGATTTGCATCACAACTTCTTAAGCGACGACAACGTTACGATACACGATAAACTTTTGGCGGATGAGGGAAGCTCGAAATATAAAAACTGGCTGCAACGGTAAACATACAAAAACTTTAAACTGTACCTACATTTGGGTTTAAAAGAACTATTTATATAAAGTTTTTTTTATTAATTCTACTATTATGTTTAATAAACTTCATTTTTTTTAACAAACTAGTACATAACAGGCGCGCGCTTCGCGCGCGCTGCGTATTGAATCACATCTTCCAATAACATTTATACCAATTTATATTTTAAAAAAGTTAAGCGTTTAATTAAATTTAATAAAAATTTAATTAAAAATATTTAAGAGGGACATACTTAAGAGATAAAACTCTTGCTTTAAAATAATTAATGTTTATCTTTCTAATTTTGCTGTGATGTCTACAGAATGCTATAAAATATAAACAGAATTTCTTTAATTTTCTAACATGTCCATAATAGAACGACGACATTGAACGACGTGTATAGACACTACGCACCCCACAAAAAAATAAGAAAGAAACAAGACGTTGTCCAGCACGACGATATTGAGGAGTTCGATGGCGAGGTGACGGGATACGCGATGCAAGCTCCTCTGCCATCGAATGGAAAAGTGGGCGTTTATGAACCATCTCACGAAGGTACATTACAGAATATATGTTGCATGAAAGACTTTTTAACACGTGAAGTTTACATATTTTCTACGAATAGATGACATGCTGTCATCATCGACGGGACATCATTTCCATTACACACCTTCGTTTGCTAATCACCACGCTGATTTCTTTCCATCTATCCACGAAGAATACTATTATCCGCCGCATCATCAAGATCATCATGAAGAGGAGCATAAACCCTCTTATTCCAAAGGAAAGGGCCATGATCTCTCAATCAAGGACTTCTTCGAAATCGCGCTCACCGCGCTTGCATTCTTGGCATTCGGACTATTCATCATTCAGCTTCTGCTGAATTGCACGGTATTAAAAAAAATATTTTCTTAAAAAAATAAACGTCTTTATTTTCTAAAATTTCTCTTTAAGAATATAAGAATAAAAGTAAAATATTTAATACAAACACGGAAAGAACCGCGATTTTGCTAAAAAATCTAAAAATTTTGGATATAGATTTGAAAATAAATTTGTCGGGCCATTAAAATAATTTTGTAAGAAATTGAAACTAGTTGTTAGAATATCAAAACGTTTTACAGCAATGTTTATTATTAATGCTTTTCCAACAAAATTATTTTCAGATCTGTATCTAGCAAAATTTTTAAATCTTCCAGTAAAATCGTTCCTTCCATGAAGGAATAGCCGTACACTAATAACTTCGAAAACTTGAAGAAGTTTGAAAATTTTAGGACAATAGTGGCAGCAGGCGAATCAGGAGACACGCGATTTCTCTTTCCTCGTCTATCATTAGCAAGGAGGACTTGAACGAGCTATCTTATCGCGTTTTGAGATCTATCGAAGCGGCCATGGTCGCCGAAGCAGACTCTGGTAATTGTCTACGTAGGACATTGTGTGAAGATAATCAATACTCCAAGGAAACTAAAGATGATCGCAGAATTTGGATTCCCGTTTGGAGGTAATGGACCGCGCATAAACAGCAATCGTGATCATATGAATTCCGCAAAGGACACATATCTCTCGTGTCGAATCGGTCGACGCGATATCAGTGGTCGGCGATTTTTTAAATTGTATATCCCAAAACTGATAACATCGACACCCTTTTTTTCAGCTTGGGCATGAGTTGGCTGTCGGGCAGGATGCTGCACAAGACTCCATGGTCGGCAATGTTGGATTCTGTGAAAGCGTCAGTTCTGGGCTTGGGTGGGATCGACTGCGCGTCTCTCTACCCGGAGTGCGATCTCGAGGGCGAGAGGATTAAGAGGCGTCGCAGAAAAAGGAGATAAACAATGTTTTTTTTTTTTAAAAGATTCAAAGTAAAATGAATTAAACACAAAGATGATTAATAAAGAAATCTTACACGCAATCTGTATATTTATGAATATAAATAATAATTTATAAATTGTACTATTTTTTAATGCGTAATAAATAATATAATCGGCGCATCATTGTTTATCATTACGGTCGATATCGTCCTCAGGAATATAATTATCATCAGCATCACGTGAAATCGGCAAGAGCGTTGCATAGCTGGATCCACTAGGACACACGTGGAAAACGTTTCTATCACCTCTGTCCTGCAACGGCTGACAATTCGTCAAAATCGGCATTTTGCGTTCGTTGCACAGTGTGCGGAACTCTGCGATCTTGAAAAAACCCAAGATTATTACGAGATAAATTAATTACGTGACGCTCTCATTTAATAATTACTTAATTGCCGTTCATTGATAACTTTGTTAACACGATGTAACTGTACTTGATCGATGGATATTCCTAACGGTCTTCTGCTTATTAACCAAAGTACGCTATTTCTGATATTTGTCATGGTTATGGAGCCCCAGTAAACGAAGTAATCACGTTGAAAGCATCGCATAATGTTCATTAAAGGGAAAGGTATTAAACGAATGGAGGAGTGAGCCGCTTGGATAAAGGGTATTGTGTTTATGATATCAGCTAGAAGCGGATTGGGGGCTGCCTGCAGCTGTATACAATTACTATTTCTAAAACATACCTGTTATTTTCTTAACATCTAAAAATATATTCTTATTCAAATTTTGGGATCACACTTAAAAACGTACCAAAAAAAAATCTAAAATTATTTCATATTGGAAGTTAGTTTATTTGAAATAAACTTCTTTTAATACCTGGAATAAATATACCAATATAGTGACGCCGTCAGTTTGACGGAGAGCCCCTAACTGAGTTCCGTATTCGCTCTTATAATGGACCGCATGCAGTTCCATTGACATGCTTTCGGAACAAGTGCGTTCAAATTAAAAGAACAGGTAAAATTTATAAACATATATAAGACAGTAAAAATGAAACCTTCCACCGTCGACGCGGTGTTCGCTACCGTCCATGTCGGTCTTACCCCAATGGAAATGTAGCTGCGAGAAGACGTAATTGCCGACGAGAGGACCGCCGCACAAATACGGTTCTTCTTCACGCCATGTTGCGCTAAGCATGACTACAAATGATAAACGTAATTATTCTGCCAGAAGCAAACATTCGGATGTGACTCTCATTTTTTACCGGTGTATCCAGTATTGCTAAGTTTTAACTTTTTTGGCGTGACATTGTAATTGAACCACTGTACAGGATTTAGATTCACGATTTTCATGTAGCTGATATTTAAATCGATTGGCGATCTCAGCTTGCCATCGGTATGAGCCAATTTTTGTATAAATCTAACCGTTTCTTTTTTGCGCTCATGCTCTATGTGTATATATAGTTAAGAAAAAGTGACATTTAACAATAAAAGTATTTTAGCCATATAAAATACATGATTTCAAGTTATACGTCGCACCTGTCGAAGAATTCATACCGATATGTTATGTGTTATTCATTACTGATAAATTTAAATGTAAAATTTGTGGTCCATTTTGCTTTGTCTGAACTTCAATTCAAACCTTTGATCGATACCGAGCATTGTCGATGATAGAGCTTTCCATATTTCCATACTAAAATGAAAGTGCATTTTTAAAGAGATACCACAAAAACGCGTCATTAATTTTCTTTTATTTTTTAATAGATTACTGGAAAAAATACGAGTTTAAAAACTTTATTTGCGTGTGCATGTATGTACACGCGCGTAGATGTTGTATACGCACTTCCTTACCCATTAAAATTTAAAAAACAAATCGTTTTTAATTAAAATTTAAAACGAACTTTCTGTATTAAAAAAGTTTTAATTCACATTAAATTTAAATATTGAAATATAAATTTAATTTAAAATTCTTGATAAACTCTTTTAAAACCTTTCTTTTTGATGAATACATATTGATAAACTTAACGCGTTTAACCCATTTAACATACAAACTGTCAAAACGATAAGCTGCTCGCGATACTAAGTGATATATGACATCGAGATGATTAATTAGCATCACAGAAAAAGGGTAATATTTAAATGTGATTTTACATGCCTTCATTAAAAGTGGGCAAGAAAAAAACATGGCAACTGTGATTAAAAATAACGAGTTTAAAGCTGAAATAAATTTAGATTCTCATTCAAGAGGATAAGACATTGGATTGTCTTAGATATGAAGCAAGATATAAAATAATTTTTTGATATCTCAAAAATGGACTACGCGCGAAAAATCGGTAAATCTGATAAGCCCCGAATCTGGAAGAAGACTCGCCAGCCGCTCGTAACGACCAGGGATAACCTTCTCTCCGGAGACACATTCTTTTCGGAAGATCGTCGCCTCGTAAACTGGGAGAAATGGCTTGCCGATCGAAGGAAGCAAAATCGTCACATCGAATTTGTTACAGGTCGTTCGCCGGCCGATCAGCTGCAGAGTTCCTCAGAGAGGTTCCGCACCTACGTCGAGATGAAAAACCTGATGGAACACGCTGCCGCGGCCGTACCCGTGGTCGCCGATAAGTACCGCGGCGGACCGGAGTTTTGGAGAACGCCGGAATTCCTGCCGAATCGCGGAGATGCTTGTCTGCCGGACGTGTCCTTGACTCCCAGCAGAAGGGACCTGAATCTTCCTCCGGATTTAATGCACGTTGGACTGCCGGATTTGACCGCGAGGGAACGGGACGCCGCTCGGGAAACTAAAGAGGAATTCTGGAAGCGCAGCGAGTACCTGAAGACGCGTAGGCTCGAACTCGCCGAGGAAATCGCATTGCTGCTGCCGAAGGAGCCGGACACGACAACGCTGGCCGTTCAAGGGCGTGCCTGTCGAAGGAAGAAGCTGCCGCTACTACGAATTCCGCCGATAACTATTACGGCGCCCGATGAGGACGAGCCATCACACGAGGAGGACGCCGATCAGGCGGTGGTGCTGAAGATTCAGGATCGAGAATTTGTCTGGCGGAGATCTCTCGTGGAAACGGAGCCGGCGGACGCCAATCCGATCACGTGGTCTTTGACTTTCGCGGGTGAGTGCGACGAACGAATCGAAAGGGAGATCGTTCTCGAGAACAAGGGAACCTGCGTTATCGTGTACCACTGGCGGCACTCGCCCTTTCGGACGTACGGCATGTCCCTCGAGAGACCCGGGCGCAGTCCATTCTTTTTCAACAAGACGAAGGAACTCTTACTTCCGGGGCAGATCGTGAGAATCAAGGTGTGGTATCGATCCAGGACACGCGGAGTCTTCGCCGAATTCTGGCAACTCGTCACGGATCCGAAATTCAGTTCCTCCACGTTCACGTTTCGCTTCTGGGGCTGCTCCACGACCGATGCTCGAAGCGCAGAACTGACCGATCACCGAGCGATCGACGAATACCTGAATCGCCGCATTCGCGACTCGACGATCCGCTCGATTGTCGAGGAGATCATAGGTGGACTGGAGAAACGCGGTGAGCCATCGGTGCCGCTTTGCGAGATATCGCTTTCGCAAAGTGACTTGTTCGTCTTTCTGAATCCCAGTTACCATTATCACCCGAGTATCGTGATGCAATTGCAGAGACTATATTTTGACGTTACCGGTGAAGGCTCGCCGGCCTGGAACTTGTCGCTGGACACTCTGCGGGATATCCTTTTACAGATAAAAGACACGAGTTTCAGACGCGATACGCTCGCTCGATTTAACGAACTTTGCAAGCAAAGCCTCAGACCGAGATTGATCGAGTTCGATGTCGCACGCTATAGTAAATACGACGCTGTGTACAACATTTTATGTGCCTTCGCGAATCTGTTTGAAAATGAAAGTGAACTCGTGAAGAGGGACAGTCTGATACAGGAAGTGTCAGCAACGCCGATAGAAGTGGAGCAGAAATTAACGCCTTTGTCTCAAAGATCCGATAACAGCTCGCAAAAAGTACATGGCAAAAGATTAAATCAATCAGAAGGTGCACTCGTGCAGAAAAAAAAGGGAAATTTCGACTTAAATTTGCAACCTTATAGAGAAATATTCTTTATTCGTATATATAAAGCTCTAGAGGAAGCAGTAGAACGAGTTTGCGCCAGTATCGATTCTTTCCATAGACTTAATGAATTAAAGATTAAAATGTAGCGGTAATTATATCTATTTTCAAACAGTAACAGATAATAAACTTCCAAATTTTTAGTCAATAACTTATATATGAAATAATCTATATATTTAATGTGTAGTTATATGATATACTTAAGAGATTATTTTATTTTACACGTGTTGTAAAAAATTGAAAATTATTATACATATGTAGATAATTTCTGTAGTTGTGAAATGTTATAAGAAATTAGAAATTTTCAAGATAATTGTTTATTAAGTTTAAAGTAATGTGCGTAAGTTTTTCTTAAGAGACAGCTAAAAATATTTGTCGTCCCCGCAAAGGTTGAACGTCTCTCCAATTTGATTTTATAAACTCGCCATTTTTATTCTTTAATTTTCGGAACTCATTGAGCTGAAAATTTTATTAATTATGTATGTATGCAAATTTTATTATCATTATTCATACTTTTTCTATATATATATATATATATATATATATATATATAATAATTCTAATTTTTCATAAGTATCAAATATTAATTGTATAAATATACAAGAAGATAATAATTACTATTAAAATTTCATAGAGATCTTGTGTTTTGTTCATACATTTGGTATAATTAACATAAATTAAATAACTAACTTGACAAGATTGTATAGGAATAATAATTGGAAATACAATCCACGTAACGCAGAACAGTTTAAAGTCACCGTAATTTCCGTGATACGTATAATAACTTGGACAATCTGTTGCAACTCGCATCCAAGATAAGGAATCTAAACATCACAAAAATGCTAATCAAATTCGAAACATCTTATTATATCAGATTATTCTACTGTCCGAATATTAACTTGCTGGAATGCTTATCTCTGATCCAGCGTTCTGAATAAACTTTAGATTTTCAGAAATTTTTTCAAATTTGACGTTGTACCATTCACAAGATCCCGATTGGACCTACGAAACAACATAGTTAATAACGGATAAGAGATAAAATATAATTATGTAATTATACGTGAACATACCAAAAATAAATAAGCTAACACACAAAGGCCATCTGGATGTTTTAAACACTCTTCGAAGGTAAGATATTTCTGATTCCAATGCACTAAATGACACTCCATGGAAAACCTACGTTAATTTTAGATAAAATTTTGGATAAAATTAATTAAAAATTACATTAATAAAGTTACATTAAAGGGGTGCTAAAAAGAAATAAATATAAGATACAATTTAGATATGCAAATTTTTTTATCTTAAACTATAATAGCTATTAAGAGTGTATGCATACCAAGTACCATTGATCGTATGTTCAGCACCTCTACAATCATTCTCACCCCAGTGAAAATGCGCATTGTGAAATTCATATTTGTCATTTATGAGTGGTCCACCAGATACTGTTGATGGGATCCTATCGCCATTCAAAAAGATAAATGCTGAACAAAAGAATAATTTAAAACCTAATCGCATATCTACAGAAACAACATTGATAACATCATTTTAACGTAAAATAAATTGATTTACCTTTTTCACCGTTATTCAATAAAGTTGCATTTCCATCCTTTAACCAGTGACCATTTAAGATTAACGGTGGAAATCTCACACGTCGAACAATTGTGTCATTTAAATCAATCGGTGCTTCACCGCTTCTTTGTGGATCTTAAAAATGTATTTGTATATAACATATAATTAAAAAATGTATAATGTAAAAATTATAACGTCAAATACGCATAACCTGTTATCGTTGCCATCATTTTCAATATTTCACTTACCTATAATTTTTATGTAACTTTCCATTATTGCATTAATTATAAAAATTATTTTTTATCGCTAAAAAAATATAATTAGAAAATTTTGTACAAAATGTATTTGTATATGTATTACATTTTATATTAATTTAAGTAAATCTGATAAGTCATTAATATTTGAAGTTAGCTAATTTATGCAGTTATATCTTATACATGATAGAAGATAAATTCGTCCACCGGATGAGCATACCCTTATATTTATATCATGGCAGAGAGAAGCATATACAGCGAGCTTGGGACCCTTTGAAGGATTTGATCATACATGGTTTAGATTTGAACTTTTTAAAATAAATGTTTATACTTTTCTAAATTGTAAAAACATTTATAATTTATTCAATATATTTATAAAAATATTTGTAAGTTAATTTTTATGCACGTCCCATCGGATTGTGCTGAAGAGAATTTCAGTATCAAAAACAGCATCAGTTTCCCATGAGTTCAGGGATGATCATTAATCCCATGAGTTTTCTTCGAAACGGCTACGGTGAAAAAATCGGGCTAAGGTTTATTAATTAGCGATTAAACATTACTTAATTCCTATGCCTGTCCCATTGGATTGTGCTGAAGAGACTGCGAGTATTTCAGTATCAAAGACAGCATCCCATGAGTTTTCTTCGAAACGGCTGCGGTGAAAAAATCGGGATAAGCGCGATTAATTAGTTACTAAACAGAAGTTAATTTTTATGCACGTCTCATCAGATTGTGCTGAAGAGTCTGCGAGAATTTTAGTACCAAATCTAGCGCATCCCATAATAAAACAAGTGAGCGAGTCCAAACAATATATTTCAACAAGTTATTCAGATTTGTTAATTAAAAAGTTATTTAACAAGTTATTTGTATTGTTTATTGGTTTGTTTTCTCGGTTTTATTCGGTTTTATTTCGGTAATCATCGGTGATGATATATTTTAAATCGATCAACTATACTGCAATCGATCAAACTACACTGCATTATTCGTGGCAAAGAAAATCTTTCTTCCGTGAAGAAGATGTTGCGATCTGTAATTCCTTTCTATACGCTCCCACTTATAATTGTAGAGATTTCTGAATGCTTCGATCTAAGGCGATGTGTTATATTATTATACGTCGACATTTGCAGTTGTATGTAATTTTTAAAGTTTATTTAATACGTGTACGCTTTTAATATACCTGATAGGAAGATATTTTTATCGCATTTGGCACGATAATCCAAGTGACGCATTCATTATACGGAGGAGACGTGAGGGAGCCTGAATAAGTATAATATCCAGGGTATGTGCATGCATGCGTCATCCAACGTAAACAATCTTGAAAATGAGCACATAGTTAATTAAAAAATGTTAATATTGCAAATAACTGTCTGTATAATAAATGTTTTCGTGAAAAGCGAAAAGTTTTTACGTATAATGTGATAATTAGTTGATTTATTCTGTGTTATTAATTATAGTCCAGTAAATATTAAAAACCGTCTCATATTGCGTAATTACCTGGAATAATATTTACGGTGCTAGCTGTCCGTTTTATTTCCGAGAGTTTATTAGTAATTGGGGCAAGCATAGGATTTTCTGGAATCCCAGGACAGCCAACGACCTTTTTTTTATCACAATAATATATTATAATTAAATTGCAGCGGCGATACAAAAAAATGGCTTAATACTTGTGAAAATGAAGCTGTTCGTCGTAAAAAGATTCTTTAATTAATTTTCAGCCGTTATACCTGCATGAAGTACGAGAGTATTGCAATTCCATCAGATTTGTCGTAACACTTGTCTATCGATCCGTACCGCGTGTTCCAATGCATAACTTGCGCCTCCATTGAGTACCTTGTTAAATACTGTCATTCAGAAGTTGCATTGATCAATATTATAACTATATGTCGAAAAACAAATTCGTGTTTAATTTAAAATAAAATGTAATTTTAATTTTAATTAAAACTAAAATGAAAAATATTGGTATACGCATTTCTCCACTCTAATTAACTAATAACTTTTTATCAAATTCGTCTCTCTAACCAAATATTGTCGATAGAATGTTCCGCGCCTCGACAGTTGGACGGGCCCCACTGGAACTGCACGTTCATGAATTGAAATTCATCATCTTTCAAAGGACCGCCGCGCATTATCGGTAGCGTTCTATTCGCCAACTCAACGCTAACTAGAAATTAAACAACAAATTATTAAACAATAAAGACGTAATGTATTGTTACAAATTTTTCTACGTATACTAAATCTGAAGAATCTGAAGAAAACCTGTTTTGCCAGTGTTTGTAAGTATCGCTGTGCCATCGTTCGACCAATAATTTGTCAAGAGTAAGGGGGGGAGTTTCTTACTCCACACGGCGGTGCGACTGATATCAATCGGAGATTGCCGCCATTTCGGCAGGCCCGATGATGACGTAGTGTATAATTTTTGTTCTTGTGTAATACGCGCTTGAAATAAATTTGTTACATAAATATAACAAAGGCACTTTTATATAACCTATTAAACAAGAAGTGTCTAGAACAAATTTGTAATCTATAGAACGAGTTTAAGATTAACATTTTTTATTTACGTGACTGTACACTTTTAGATTTGGATGTCATCTGTACATCACGATGAGTGCATAGAGTTCTCGAAGGTAATTTAATTTTTCTTGTCTGCTAAACGTGGCATGTTATTTTTGACATGTAACAACTTTTTGACTATTACGATAACATTACTGTATATATTGAAACAAATTGTAAGTAATTGTCAATTTAACAGTGAGAAGTTGCTAACATATCGTAATACTTTTTAATTCAGCAAATTTCACATTTTTTTGCTTCATTTTTTTTTTTTTTTTTTTTTTTTTCCCAGTGAAATTCATGAGACGCTCATTTCAGCGCGTAGTCACGTGACTTCGACTTTGATGATAGTATGGATGATAGCGTTAAAAAAATGACTCTTGAGAAGAATTAAACAATAAAATGATTTAGAATTTGTCACAATTGTTGCACGATGATAATCAACGAGAAAGAGAAAGCTCTAATGCCGACGGCAGACGCATGATTTCTCGAAAAATGTCTTTATACAGTAGCAAATTCACGTGTCCTAGGTAATGCAAAGCATGCTTTCTCGAGAAGACTTAAATGATAAAATATTCTAGAATCTTATTGTTGCATAATGATTAACGAAAGATGTGAAATTGCTACTGTATAAAGACATTTCCGTTTACTGGGATGTTTTAGAATATTATAAGAATTAATTTTAGTTGGATAATGGTCAGTAAGGAAAACGAAACACCGAATCATCGACGAGGTATATGTATATAAACATGTAAACTTTTCATTGTCGATAATAAAATAGATTATTTGTTATCCTCGGTAAGTTGATACAGCCAAAATGATTGCAATGTAATGTCATCGTATTTTCAATTATCCCCTGGCCCACTTGACAGTCACGAAAATTTGTCTTTGACCGACTGTCTTTAATAATACCTTTAATAATACGTCGGACCGAATATTTATACGGCTTCAGAAATATCTTTACGTTGACGACGCTGTGCGTTTGTTAATGCAAGGCATGTTTTCTCGACACGACTTAGACGTCTCCGAAAATTATTGCATAATATGGCTGTGAGAAAATAAGTAAAACATCGAATCGAATGTTTACGCGACTTATACTCTGTGACTAAATTTCAAGATTCAGTATTTTTATGGGATTACCTTCACATAATTTTTTAGAATTTGAAGTAAGCTTCATGTATCAATTTTCGATAAAAATTATCATTTGACGTTTGATATTATTTTCGTACTTTTATAAATATTTTTGATAGAAATAATTTCGGGAAATAAAACGATGGACAAATTCTCAAGTGTACCGCTCGCCTAACAGTTTTATTACGTCGGAAATACCGCACGCGGATTTTAATAAATTCGAGCTCTCATAAATGTCGAGAGTAAAGTTTTATTATAAAAATGTTGGACTTCTCATTAGCGGAATGTATGGTTGCGTGTAGCAGCGTTCTACTCATGGGTGCGTATATTTCACAGAAGGACAAAGCAATTCAATTGTGAAATAATAATAATGGCCCACAGTTTCACGATGTTTATAATATTCATATTCGCGAAGCTAAAGTTTAACAATAGCTAAATTTTTTATTTCTTTCGTTAGTGCTGTTGTTAACCGAAATTTTGGATTGGACGCAGTTATTCGGGTGGATGGAAAACGATTACCGTCCGCCCGCCTTCTCGTTCGGTTACGCTCATCAGAATGGTCCTCATACTTGGAAAAATCTATATCCTGAGAGCACTGGTAGCAATCAATCGCCTATTAATATCACGACCAGGCTCGCCGTAGTGGTGCAACCGTCTGAACCACTTCGATGGAGCAATTATAACAGCGGGCCGTTGTCGATGACTATCGCAAACGATGGCCATACCGGTGAATTTTCTGCAAAAGCAAACACATTAAAATACATCTTGATATTACCATAAAATAATACCGGGATGTAAAATAAAGTAGACTAATTATAAAAGCAATATACCGTACCAGAAAATATTTTACTTTAATGTACAGTGATACTCCGAGGATTCTGGACCAACACCACGTGGCCGCAGCTTCAAGGAGGGCCCTTAACCGATACATACGATTTCTTTAACGTCCTCTTTCACTGGGGTCCGTCAAATGAAGAGGGCAGCGAGCATACCTTGGACTACATACGCTTCCCTATGGAACTGCAAATCATTCACATAAAGCGTGGAATTAAATCGCCGATGGACGCGATCGCGCTTGGGGCAAAAGACGGAATAGTGATTGCTTCGTTCTTCCTTCAAGTATAATCCTTTTGTTGACAGATGATATAAATGCTTCATCACAATTAACTATATTGAGAAATTAAATTAGTGCATCAGTAAACGCGTAATTTTATGTACCGCGCTTGTCAAATTTAACTCGATAATTATCCCTGCTTATTATTGTGATGTATTTAATGTCGCAGATAAATGACGCGGACAATCCTTATTTGGATCACATCGTGAGCAATTTGTGGCGCATTACCTGCCCGGGATCTAAAGTCTACATACCTCCTTTTCCACTGGAATGGATTTTCGCGCCTTTCGACAGAGATTATTATACGTACAGCGGTTCTCTGAGCCAGCCACCTTGCAATGAAATTGTCACGTGGATCGTGCAGCAAGAACCAATCGCTATATCCTTATCTCAAGTAAAATTTAATGTCACTGAAATATTTTTCAGCTTTATTATCATATAATATAATTTACAGATAGAAAAATTTCGAAAAATCTGTTCAGTTGAGGGTCCATTACTTTTAAATTGTCGACCAGTTCAGCCGCTGAACGATCGTGACGTCTATTTTTACGAAGAAAACTTGTCGTAATTGATATGCTATAATTATTTCATCGAAATGTTTAAATGATGAAACATATATAGAAAACTTGTCTTTTTATTTAATTTTAGTACGAATTTATGCAATTTATGTCAAATGCTAGATAGAATTAATACGGTGATACTGTTCTATTTAAGTGAATACAATTTATAAAATTGACATTAAGAATGTTTATAAATAACGTAGCGACTTTTATTCTGTAAATGTTTATTCTATAATGTTAAACGTTAAAAATTTTAGTAGTGTATAAAATGTAAACTCGTGAAAATATAAAATAAGTAACAATTTTCTTTTTACACAGAGAACAACATCTTTATTATCTTTAATGTGCGTTCTATAAACGCAGGACATTTCGTTTTGCCAAGTGTTTTTGAGAAAATAAAAATATATTAAAATTTGTGTCACTCATTGTATAATAAAAATTCTTTTGGCACAAGTTATAATAATATTCTTCGAAAATTAGTGTCGGAGAGAGGAAAGCGTTCCCTTAAAGAATATACATATATGACGCATTTTTATACACCGATATATATATAATATATATATATATGTATATGTATATGTATATATATATGTGCGTCATCCATTTCGAAATGGATGATGTCTATAAAGATCTAAACATACACGATATTTTTTTTATTAGGAGAAGCTGGGATTGATTAAAACTTATAATTTCTTTTTTAAGTTGTCGAAACACAGAGATTATTTTGGCACTATCTTGAACATATATTATTAGGCTAACAGTAGAGAGACAAGTAAAAATTTAATCAAATGTCACTCTAAATAAATGAAATTTTTTAAATTTCTTTAGTTCGATCTGTAGCTAAGAATCTAGGCTAGTCAAACATATTTTGAAAACTCACGTCAGTCAAGGTGGTTCAGTGATGTGTGATTTGAACGTGTCTCTTATTGGACCACTAAGTAACATCGTTTAGCAGTCTGTGAATAGAATATATATATATATATATATATATATATATATATCTCAATCAGCCTCAGTCTCCCCTAAGTATACTCACATAAATATATCTTATTCGTTAAAAATTATGATATCTCTTCAAAAATTCATGTACAACACTTTGTGCGAAAAAATTATTTTACAAATCCGCAAATCAGGTAAACATTTTTCACAAAGAAGAAAATAACTCGAAAGTTCTCACGCACGTGCGGCGCATGTATCCCCGGTCCTCCTTGGCACTGGCAAGTGTATTTACAGAAGACGGCAGAACGCCACGGATAACAATTTTACATTGCTAGCCAAGCTCCGCCGTGATGGATCCGTCGTGAGACACCAGCGATATCATATCGTAACATCGCTATTTATTGTTTAGTATTTAAGTTAGTTAGATTGAACACGACACAGATGCGTATGTTTTATATGTACAGCGGGACTTGTGTTTTTCTTTTTTGGTCACATTATTGCTGATTGGCAGCAAAACGCGCACAGAGGGAGGGAGGGTGGAAATCGATCTAAAAAAACTCAGGCGTAGCACTTATCGTTATTTCGTTCTCGAAGTTCTCAATGAACAGACACCTCTGGTGGAACAGAACAAACATTTAGATTACTTTCTTCCCCGCGGGAGTAATTCCCAATCTCGATTGTTGTCCCGACTCACAAGACCGAAAATGGATTTCGGATATATCTTCCGAGTAGCGATACATGAAGATATACAAAACAAATCTGTTTCTTGTCCCAAAGTTGTCAATGTAAAGATTGAACGTGCCACGACATTCTCTTTACTTCATTGAGACTACGAACCCTGGATCATTCTTCCTGCATATCTCTTATCGTGCGGCAGAGGAAAGCGGACGTTATTATCCCGAACGTCTGAAATGTATTTACATTATATTATTTTTTTTTACAAAATATACAAGATGCAAAAGGGAAAACCATTTAAGAAGATATTTGATATAAATCTCTTTCTTATTATTTATTATAATCAGAACTGGGCAAAATACATTATTAAAGTATTTGAAATACAAAATACAAAATACTTTTTTTGTGCTCCGCTGAAATACAAAATATAAAATACAAGTGTTTAAAATATGTCCAGCCCTGATTATAATCTATTTGAAGAAAGATACAGCAAAAAATTTCTTTAAATAAAAAACTGTAATTTATTATACAATATAATTTTTCTAAAGGTGTTTTGTAAAGTTTGAATATCAAAGGCACTCTGTTGAAATTACGAACCTTAACGTTCCTTCTGAATCTTCCGGAGTTTGCAAAAAGTAATAATAAGATTTACCTGTATTCCCGCCATCGCCATGCCGAGGAACACTAATGTGAAGCTCTCGAACTGCAGCCAGTTCGTGACTTTCCCAAGGCAGCCCTGAAAAAATGCGTTGTTGAAATATTGTAAGCACATGCTTAGGTACATGTAACATGCAGCGCGCGCGATACACGACGCTCTCGCGGGATGGTACCTCTTTGTGTCTATATCCCGCGTGACCGTCACCATCTTCTACTTGACACGCGGCCTCATCCTTTGGCAGCGGCTGCAGCCATGGCTTCTCGTTCTGCCGGCGACAAAAGATTACTCACACAAAGTTCGCATACATTGTCTTCATCGTCGACATTTTACTCACGTTTTTGTGAAACACCCTCGAAACAACGCTCATCGGGCTGCCTGTGTTTTTATTCTGTAAAACAAAAGCTCTCGCTAATGAATCGTGTGGCTTATTTTAACTAAACGTTTAACATAACGTACAATTTAAACGAGATAACCGGAAAATTAAATTATTCACAAAAGTATCGTTATAATTCATAAATTACATCGCTTTAAAAAAAAGAGATGTCTAGATATCGCTATTACACAATGTACATCTAGATTAATATTACTCAATGGACTTGTATTCAGGGCTGAGCAAAATACATCATTAAAATAATTGAAATACAAAGAAATTAATGGCAATCTTAGTATTTGAATTACAAAATATATAATCTTTTGATTTGAAGTACAAAATGCGAAATACTTTTTAATTTGATCCTTTATTACGATGATACATATAATGTTAAACTTTTTCAACAAAGCTAAGCGTTACAACATTACGCGGAAATTTTATTTCACTTCCGTTAGAGTTTCTATACAAGAGGCAGTAACTCTTATTTCTTTATAACGCTCATTTTTTAACGTGTGTACTTTAGAAAACAAATTTATTGAAAAAACGCTGTCAAATTAAATTTTAATTAATATTTAATTTTATGTCATTATAAATAAAATAAATAATATATAATTTCATTAATAATTAATTAATAAATAATTAACAACATTAATTTCAATAAAACTAATAAATTTCATCGATATCATAATTTTATTAAAGTTTAACAAAATTAAAGTTTCAACGCTGACGATTTGACATCAATTGAAACTTGACGAAAATAATCGGTGTCGCCAATTGCCACATGAGAAAAATTTAAATTATTACTATTATTATCAAGTATTTTTTTGATATTTTATTCAAATACAAAATAGATTGTATTTGAAATATAAAATACATTGAATAACCTTTTTGAAATACAAAATACAAATTGTATTTCAAATACGAAAGCATTTGAAATATGCTCACAATTTCTCAAAATTTTATAAAGTGCTTCTCATTTTCGAAAATTCGATATATTGTTTTAATACCAATCAATTCAAACGTATAAAGTACCTCGCTATTTTTGAGAACACAACACGTGAGGGGAACATGCCTCTTGCTCCCTGAGATTTGACCGTCCCTCCACCAAGCCGTGCCATTGTAATCGTCATCGCCGTATACACCGCAGCAATTAAACTGCAATGGAATCATCCATGTGCTCTTGGAACCATGGCAAAATGTCTCATCGGGCAGACGAATTCTGACAAAGCATCGCATGCGATTCCATCATGCATAAAACATAATTTACATGCGCGTTTCCGCGCGTAATACATGCTGCAGGGAAAAAGGAGACAAAACACATTTTTATATAATAATATTTTAAATAAGAAGATATATTTTGTATTCTGACGAAGCATCGCTAAAGTATCGTGCATACAGATACGATTACAACGTGTGATCTTCTGGAAAGAATATATCCAGAGCGAACTCATATATGACATCACGGTCAAGTAAAACACACCCAAATTAATAACTAATATCGATAGTTGAAAAATATTATATCCGTAGAACGAATTAAATAAAATTTACAATAGAAAAGAATATCGCAAAAAGATTTGAAATAAAAGAAAAGTCGAAAAAAGACTTTTTCATGACAAGACATGCCATAAAAATCGATGAGCGGTCAAACGATCAGCAGAACGGATTGAACAAAAATCACAATAAGAAGAGGACCAGAATATATCGCAAAAAGATATAAAATAAAATAAAAAAGTAAGCGATCTTCAGAGACATCATGCCGTAAAAGATCGATGAGCGGTCAAAGGGTCAGTTCAGCTGCTGATACGACACCTTATATTGCGCGAAGTCCAGACTGTGGCTGAAGGGGATGTCGCTGGTCTTGTCGTGACCGTATTCCATCGCCAGTTTGCTGGTGAGCCTCTCCTCCAGATCCGAGAGGATCTGGAATGTCATCAGTCCGCCGATCGCGGCCGTCACCAGTTCCGTGACAATGAGCGCGACCAGCATGCTCATGTACTGCGGAAAAACGGCTACCGATAAAAACATCACCGACCCTGACCCGACGTCTATAATAATACGCGCGTTCCTTCCCTTTCTCCTCTCCCTCTTCGAGGGGCGGAGGCAATAAAAATGTCGTTTCACTCACGGTGGCGAGGATGCATTGATTTCCGCGTAGCGCGGCGCGGCAGCCGAAGAAGCCGACCGTGAGCACGATGAAGCCGAGCCCGAGGAGGCTGTAGGCTATCAGATTGATAGTCTCGTGCGGCTTGACGTCAGACACGAAAAGATTGAGGATATGCCCCTTGCTGGGCTCCAGGAGCAGCCACGCGCCTATAACGAGCACCGTGCAGCCAGCCAACTGCCGAAAGGGAAAAGTCGACGATGATTTTACGTCCCTTCACTTCACGTTCCCTTGATCAGGCGAGACAGTAATTCTGTATCCCCCAGGAGAAACCTTTTCCCCCGAACGTCCGCGTGTTAATTTAAGCGACGCTTAAAATAATTCTCCATTCGGAGATAGAATCCAGAATCTAACTCAGGCGTGGATAATGTGATACAATAGTACATGAAAAACGATCGTTTTGCTCTCTGAGAAGAGTACAGAATTACGCCAGAATTATTTATAGTTTGAGCATCTGCGTCTAAGTGCCCGTGTGGCACGTGTCGCTATTTCGAGACTTATTTTATAATGTTACAATATGCATGCACAATGCTATTTACCCATATTAATAGATTAAACGTGAACAACACGACTTTCAAGTATTTCATGTCTGTTATCCTTGATCTTCCAATTAGTCATCAATCTGCAAATATAACAGAGCGACCTGTTGTAAGCTCAAATATGTGATGCAACGTGATTAGAAATTGTTATAGAAATATTAAACACGGTAAAACTGTTTTTTAATTGAATTTTTTTAATATACTCAATGTATTAAATAATATGCAATCTTCCGTTTCTGTTTTGCAACTGTTTTTAACAAAATAGTAATAATTGAGTGCAAATGTTCAATTAAAGCTATATGTATTTTTCTTTAAGTAATACTTAAAAAAATGTGTTTTAAAGTATTCCAACATTTTTCTCCTTTAATCTTGGTAATAAATGTATAAAAAGGACTTGGTAAATGCATGTTTTCTTGTTTTTAAATTTGATTTTATTTTTTTTAGATATATGTTTAGGGATGTATCATAGAAAGTGTTTTTTAATCATTTGAAATTTTTAACTTCTTAAAAAACGGATTTTCGAAAACGGATTTCGCGACTCTTTAAATATTAGCAGAAGTGGAAAAATATTTTTAATCTGCTAATTTAAGATTTAATATTTTCTCTTCTAAAAAGCTGTTGAAAAGAAAATTATTTAAAAAATATCATTTATTAATTACTGGATTCTTTAATTTCTCGTATTCCGTATTAAACACGATTCTTTATCTGCTACTTTGGCATAGCTTTTCATTCCATTTATTTACTCATTAAACATAGTACGAACTATTAAACCGTCAAAATGTCACTGTGGAAGACTCTAAGATAGTAACACTGTATACAAGTACTTATGTACCTTAGTCACGAACGAGTTAGTTTACTCTTCTCAATTTACAGTCTGTCACTCGCTTTCAATATCCTGTATAACACCAACGTAACTGTTACACGATCACACGATTACAGTCCGTCGTATATATTTTGTAACAGTGTCACACAGTTGCGCTGGGGTCACAGACGCTCGTTGCACGTATCCGTAATCCACAAAGACCATTCCCCGTCTTGGCGTTTCCGATTCGGTTCACAGGTGGTTCGCGATCCCTTTACGGCACGTCATCGCCGTTCGATCGCGTCGGAAGCTCCGATTTGCGCGGCGGCGTCGGTCGCCGAGAGAACGGACGGGAGGACGGACCCGCCTGTTACTCGTCGATACTCGCCGGAGGATCGATGAAAATATACCTCCGGTAAATTATATTCGCGTGGAGCGCGCGAATGGACCGCGCGCGTACAGCCGCCTCCGTAACTCGCGTTAAAAAACGAACAGACGATTTCTCGCGCGTTGATCCCGACGGAAGGACCGGCGGTCGAGTATGCCGGATGACGGCCCGAGCGTTACCTTGCCAAAACGGAGGAGAGAGCCTGCCGTCGGAGATCTCGCTCTCGTTTCTCTCGCTTCTACGTCACCGACGCCGGTCTAGATGCGTCTGCGTGCTCCCGCCGCCGTCGCGGCTCGCGCCGCGGCGCCGACGCTCTACCGTCGGCACGGTTGAAACCCGCCCGCTACCCAGAACGATCCCGTCGACGGGCTCGTACCTCACCGACACGCTCTCGTCTCCCGCCCTGCAACGAGTGTGAGTGAGCGTTATCTATATACTGCACCCCCCTTCCCCTCCCTCAAGTATAATTTCCCACGTTCTAATTAAAATGTTATAGCCATTCTAATTAGACAGTCGCATAGAGCATTCCGAATGGAGTTTCCATTCCCTTTTCCAGCATACATTAGAATCAAACAGCACGGCGGGTTACGTGATTTTGGGACGGATTTTGAAATAAATTTTCGTGTAAAAGGATTATACGCCAGCGTCTGCGCTCTGCGCGCAGCGTAAATATTATCGTTAAAAATATTATCAAGGCGACAGAGTTAGCTGCGTGATTATTTTAGCTATAAGGGCGTGTCGAGGGCGTGATGAGGGCGAAATATAATATATTCCCGCACATTCTCGCTTCCAAGAACGCAATTCACGCGTGTGAAATTGCTGAAAAGAACTTACGTGGGAATCAGGCGAAGCTTGCGTCTAATTCAGCTGCTTGAATAAACTTGAATTAATGTCTACGTAATAATTCGGCGGAGCGGTTTGTGTTTGCTCTGCGTCGAAAGAGGATACGCTGCATGCCGGGATACATTGTCATCAAAGAGGCCGTCATTTATGTAAATATAATAAATTTATTATTAGGTATTAACAATTTTTTACAGAATTCGCGCTTAAATATTATACAACTACGAGTAAAGGTATCAACGTTATAATCGGAGAACACTTACTTGTAACACGTACACGTGATTTTTTCTCTCTCTTTCGCTCTCTCTCTCTCTCTCTCTCTCTCTCTCTCTCTCTCTCTCTCTCTTTCGATATAAAACGCGGCTTAGAAATTGCACGGCAGTGGACGTCCGCTATATACGACTAGAGATATACATTCAATCAAGTCGTATCAATTCCTCCTCTCAACCTAGTGTCTTCCCGCAGATTGGATTGACCTCTCAGTCCACAAAGTCGGTATAGAGCGGTCGAAATTACATGGAGGAAATGGACAATTACGCATGCCTAATTAAGTACGCAACTCCACCATTTACGCGGGTGTCGATGACGCGTCCCCCGCATGGCAGTCGTTTAATTACGACCGTCGGTGCGGCCGTGTGAACAATGGGCGAGCGTACATACGTGTCGCGGTGGAACCGGCGCAATAGCTGCCAGCTGAGACTTCACGGATACTCCCCGCGATCACGTGCAAACGGTATGCGCCCGTCGTCATCGTCACGGTTAAATTGTGATTACAATAGAATGACATGAGCAAACATGCGATCTCGTATAAATAAAAAAAAAGGTATTATAGTACACAACGCGATCGGGATCAATCATTCTACAAGGTCGCGCGAGCGAAAATGTACATTAACGCATCACGGACGAGAGTCCACATGAGTCGCCGCGAAATATGAGAAAATATCTCTGAAAAATCGTGAATCGAGACTCAATTATAATTACACGGCAACTTTCTCTGTATCTGTACGCAGTTGCAGTGACAATGGCTTACAATAATTAACTCGAGGCGTTGCAAAAATCTTGCAATTTGTTGCTGCAAAACTAGCTCTCAGCTTCAGCGCAAAAAATGCGATGCTCGATTGAAAGTAAATCACACGGAATTATCAGCTAGGTAGCTCTAAAGGATATCCGTCCTCTCTTTCAAGTCGCCCTTTACGCGCGCGCGCGATATTTTCACGACCTCGTTTTGCCTGCCGTTGCATCTGAACGCTATAACACTGCTCTTTTATGGATATCACATACGGAGCAACTCGCTCAGAATGTGTCCCGTCGCGCCGGGAATTCCGCGCCGACTACCATTGCGCGCGCTGAATCAGGCACGCCAGGCATCGGTACACATTCAGAAGATGACATATGAAAGGAAAGGCATATATAGGTACGAAGTCATTCAACTATTTATAAGCTTTCATATGCTCTTCGTATGGCTCTTTAGGGTTGCTCGACGCATCGAAGAAAAATGCGAGCTACATGGCGTCGAATGTTTCGAGAGAATCCTCTCGCCGTCACGTATTTCACGCATTTGTCAAAATTAAATGCAAAAGGGAGTTACGTTCGTAACTCCTGTCCGCTTGTTGCGAATGAAAGACAGGTGAACGTTGATTTTACGTTGCGAATGCAGGACGATACACGTCGACAGGAGATCTATGCATGAAATTTCAAATTTTAAACATTGCAAATACCTCACCATCGATTGAACCTTGAATGTAAAAAAAAAATGTGTCCATCACAGTTATCCATCTTATTCGTGTATATATGATATCAAAATAAAAATCACGGAATGCTGGTATAAGTCATGTTTGTAGGATTACAGCTTTCTTTTTCACGGATATGTACGTATAATTCGGTGACAGTCTTCAAAGTGACAAACATTCGCACGCATTCGGTCTCTCGGGGTCTCAAACTTACAATTCCGTCGTGGTCTCTACGGGACTCTGCTCGCCCAGATACGTGAACCCGAGATGCGAATAATCCTTCCTCTCCCTGAAGGTGACGTTGTCGTTGGACGGACTAGGGCTCAGCAGATCACCACCGTGATTGTACAGGGGATTAAGTACCGGTGTCGCGTCACGGTTGTTCAGGGTGTTCGTGTTGCTGTGATTTTTTCGGCCCAGCGTGGACCGTCGCAGGGAGTGAATGTTGGTGTCGCCGTGATTGCCGACGATGCTGGACGCTCGCGCCGTGGTCGCCGCTTCGGAGCTGACAGGACTTTGCTGGCCTTAAAACAGAAACGTCATATTAAGTCCGTGCTGTAGATTTCGGATATCCAGTACAAACGATATGTGTAAATACAAAAAGGAGTTCAAAAAGGATTTACACTGCGTTAATCCTCTGGATGAAATAACTTTGATTTAAAGAAATTAATGGCTTATAGATTATAAAGATACATATATGTATGAATTTTATATACGTATTCTAGTTTCAGCGAACTGCGTGCCGTACGTTATTTTCGGATTCAACGCAGCTCTTGAAACAGAACAGTATTATCACGTTGTTAAATTTATAATCAATTTAATAGTACTGATCTAACTCACCGGCATCTAATAAAATCCCCCTCCCCCGCGAAGCGACATAATGTTAAGAAATATTTACTGCGAAAAATATTATCTCAGCCAGGATTCAAATCTGAGACTTCCCGACTTTCCACATAAAAATATAGAAGCACCAAGATCCTGCTATAACTATGCATTGGCCTTCGGAGAGAACTCAATCTATTGTGTTAAAAACACATATACGGTCGTAATATATACATATATTATATATATTTTTTCTTTTAATTTTTTTTTAATCAATTGTGAATGGTAACACGAAAGAAGATATGAATGCGGAATCTATTTCAAATTTTGTAATCTTCTACGGAATATCTTTGATAAAGTTATAGCTCGGATTACATGTAGGTATTATGTCATATGCTGCGAATTACCGGTACTGTCTCCGTGATCTTTGGTGATGTAGCTGACGTTGTCCAGGCTGAATGCGTGATTCTTGTTGCTAAAATCCAATTGTAAATCATTGCAGCTGTCGTTGTCGTCGACCGGCACGCTCATCTGGAGCACTTGCGTCTCGTATTCCTTCAAATTGGGTTCTACGTAGACGGGATCGTATCGCGGCACCACGTACATGCGCTGCATGCGTTCCTTGTATGCTTTATACCTAAACGTAACAAGTACATTTTCAGCATGAGAGAGCATCTCTCTCTCTCTCTTTCTCTCTCTCGGAAGGGTTTTAAATTCCCCATCACGGAAGTAAACACTCCGGAAGGACTATTTTACCGCGATCGCAATGTCGATGTAATAAGTGTTTACAGTGAAGATATTCAAAGCGGAAAGCGCAATTAAAGCTAATGGAAGTAATGAAGAGCGATATGAATTTGCATGACTCATACTGACGAGTCAAATGAATATTCACACTCGTGGAGCAACTCTCCCATGCAATCGTAATAACCGCAACTGGCGATGGTCTCCATTTCGATACGTTGCATACAAATACAATTTTTATTAAAATAACAAAAAATGCAACAAATATCTGTTAGTTTACAAGTCCACCTCGAAATACGAATTTAAAATATATTTTCACACGTGACGAATTTCTCCATTACAGAAGGTTAATTTAAGTTTGTTATTTTAATTGATGTTATAGTAAACTTAATTTTTATAATAATAGGTTAATCTAAATTTGTTATTTTAATTGATGTTATAGTAAACTTAATTTTTATAATAAACCGTAATTATATCGCGAGCTCTAATTTGGTTTCCTCATAAATATATTTTCATAAAATATGTATTTGTCGATTTTCCTTACGACTCGCAGTGTTAAAAGAAGTGTTGAACGGCATTAAAATCACAGCACTTACTTGGACCAGGAGACGCATATGTAGATGATGCCGGCGATGCCGAGGATTAAAATGACGCACGCGATGATGATCAGCGCATACGGGAATACCTCGCCGCTGAACGCGACCGCCGTTTGCGTTCGTATCGGCTCGGGCGGCATCACAGGTGCGTGAATGTCGATGGCATTTGCCCGCACTAACGTAGACACGTCAAAGGTGATGTTTGACATGGCCGATTTGTCCATGATGGACCTGTCGAGCATTCGGCGCTTTTAATATTTGCTCGCGATCAAATGTTAAGTAAATCAAACGTTGCAATTGACCTTTCGGCGCTCGCCTCTCGCGGCAAACGTGCCTCTCTCGTTATTAAACACGGAATGGTCGTTTAGATTCGATTTAGTTTCATATTGATTTAAGTTACGGAAAATAAATTTAAATCCTGAAAGGTCATGAAATTTAATAAGAGATTCCTAACAATTTGCATATAAAGCCCAAATGGTATTTCAGCGATTAATTATGAAAAAAAATTTAATTTATAGAATTTTCGCGTATTATTTCGAATCATATGCGCGCATTCTAAGGCGTACCTCTGCACTTTAGTGCTGTTCCTACTCAGTATAGTTTCGGTCTCCGGGTCGACCGCGTAGAACCACACGTCGGAGTCCTGCGGGAACGTCTCGACGGTGCCGTTCTTCGTGAGGATCTTTCTCATCGCGACCCTGTCGATGCCGATCAACAGGCCGCTCTTCTCCTCGATCACGTTGGCTATTTTGCCAGCCGCCTTCTGCAGCACGTCCGGCGCCGCGTCCTGCACCACCAGAATCATCAGGTGTTCCTCGCCGATCAGGTTAACGGTCACCGGCGCGACGATGGTGTTGTAGTTGTCGGTCGAGTTGGGGTTGTCGCGCACGCGAACGTCGAACTTGAATGGCAACTCGGACGCGTCCACGTGGTCGAACGTCGCCGCCGTCCTGATTATACCGGTGGAGCCGTCGATGGCGAAGTAACCGGAGCCTTGCCCGTCCTGGATCTTGTACTCCAGCTTGCCGTACTTGCCGTTATCCTTGTCGTGCGCCTTCACCTGCACGACGGTGGAGGCGAATTGCGCGGTGCGCCGAATCGCCGCAAAGTAACGTCCCCTCGTAAGCTTCTGACTCGTCTCCGGGAAGATAAACTCGGGCTTGTTGTCATTTACATCCAGCACCTGGATCTTCACCTGCGATTTCATTTTTATTAGTGAAAAACAAGATTTGCAATAATTTTGCTGCTGCAAGACTCAACGAATTTAGTCTTCTTATACAAATTAGATTTCCTGTTCATTTTTTTTTCTCACAAGAGTATAAATTTTGATGTTATAAAATAAATTCTGCTTAGATAAAGATTAAAGGATAAAAATAATTGTGGATTTATGTCTAAAGATCTTATATATAAAGTATTTCAATAGAAACTCTTATTACGTAACAATTTGTAATTAAAACAATAACATTTATAAGTTACTGCAGGATAAGTAACTTAATTTTTTAATATGTTTCATATGTGTTTTAATTTTTTATTTTTTATATATCCGTTCGTTAAGGACTATATAAAGCGGTTCAGGGTCCGCAACGTCCGAGGTTTTTGATCTTACCATCGTCGTATTTCTGCCTGAGTTTAAGAGGCCCGAGAGCGATTCCAGCTTGATCTTAATCTGGTAAGATTCCGTCGTCTCGTAATCCAGCGCGCCCTTCTTCAGTCGCAGCGCGCAGTTTCGCTCCTCCGTGATGTTCGCCTCGAACAGGCCCTCCTCATTGCCGCTGTAAATCTCGCACCTGAGCGGCGTGGTGTCGTACGTGTGACTGTTGATGATGGTGAGTATCTTTATTAGCGTGTTGTCGCCCGCGTCCTCGGGTACTTCGACGTTATACGAGTTCTCCGCGAAGCCCAAACCGATCTCCGGCGGCACCGTCGCCACGTGACGTACGTAGACCGGCACGGTCGTCACGGAGGACAACTGCGGCTCACCCATGTCGTATGCACGCACGTCGACCTGGGAAAAAAGAAAAGAAGATTATCTCGCGTTGACGAGCCAGATCGCGAGCCGCGAATGCGCGACGTCAAATTGTATACGCAAGGATATCAAAATTGAAAATATATACCTGATACTCGGAGTCGGTCTCCTTGCGCAAGTCGTCTCGTATTCGGAGTACGCCGGTGTCGGGATCGATTACGAAGTACTTGCTGGCGATACCGCGGCCGATGATCTCGTATCGAATCTACGAACACCAGGCGGCTCGGTGAAAATCTACCACGGATGATTCGACGGGGAAGAAATCGAGTAATGGGAGAATGATGCACCTACCTGATTTCCCGGCGCGGTGCCATCGGAGTCCGCAGCGACGAGATTGATCACGGTCGTACCGATGGGGACGTCATCGTCCAGCGTGATCGGACGTGGTACCGACGTAAATACCGGTGGAATGTCGTTCACGTCCTGCCACGATACGTTTAGAACGTTATTAATCCGTCCGAGTAATAAGATACAGTTAAATTAAAAGTAGTGGTCGATGCACGATAAATGATGGGACGATCGTTGATTATGATATTAATGCGCTCAACGTGAACCGGTTCCGTTAAATTGATTCCACGGATTAATTCCCGTGACTAAGACAGGCAATTAATTCCCGTTTTAATATTTTAACTAGAGATGCCCATGCATTAATAATCCGGAAGAACTAGCTGTGTCAAGTATACATGCATACTTTATTTAATTATATTTTATTTAATTATTGTACAAGATCTTTTAGATCATTAATCAGAAAAGAAAATTTACTTTATTTTATTAAAATAAAATATTTCATAACTAATTCATCATGTTATAAATCTTTACATAACTGTTTCTCAAATATGATAAATAGAGATCGATAGCAATTTATGTTGGCCGTATAATGTGATATTTTAAAAGGCATTCATGCGTGCTATTGTATACACAAGATCTTTTAGATCACTAATCAGATAAGAAATTTTATTTTATTTTATTTTATTATTAAAATAAAATATTTCATAACTAATTTATCATTATAAAACTTTACATAACTGTTTCTCAAATATCATAAATAAAGATCGATAGCAATTTATATGTTGGCTGTATAATGCAATATTTTAAAAGGCCAACGTGATGCGCCAACGAACGATAATAGTAAATCGATGATATAATAATTACGATACTCTAGTGGCAATACAAGTGGATACAATATTGGCAAATTTATTGGACAAACGTACATACAATTATCTACATTGGGAATACATTGGTCCAATATTACGCCAATAAATGCCAATATTCTGCTACTATAAGGATAAAGAAAGATTCAGACTCGTAAAAAGAAATATACCTGAACATTAATGACAACACGGGTGGTAGAGCCGGGTAAATCGTTGGTGTTCTCCTCGGTGCCCACGATAAGTACGTGCTGGCTCTGACTCTCGTAATCGAGACCGCGGATAGTTTTTATTGTTCCAGTCTTCGGGTCTATGCTGAAGAGTTCGGTATCCCCTTGCTTGATCATGTACGTAATTTGCTTCTTTGTGTCCGGATCATCGGCCTAGAAATGATCGCGTTAGCTTCAAAACCTGAGTAAGACGACCGTCCCCCCGCCGCCGGCTAGCCAGGATGCGCGCTATCCTTTCCACTTCGCCGGCGGGGATGGGAATCGCCGACGACGCGAGTAACGCGAGCATCTCCGCGAGTCGGAACGAGTGTACATCTCGATTATCCGGTGAACTTTCGAAACTCCTCTCGAGCGGAGTCGCTCGTCCTCGATGAAATTACATCCCACCTTATTATGATTCATTTCGGAACTAATTTCACACTCGGCACGTTTCGCGAGCGAATTAGGAACGCATTTATATCTCAACGCGCGAAACACGTGTCTCACGTATTGCAGGGAGTTACACGTCAAACGATCTCGGCGACGCGTCGCCGAGACTCTCCGTGCCTCGTTAAATTAAAGCCCACGGCAACTCGGATACGAGCAGACAGATTAATTCACTTTTAATCGCAATTTCTATCGCGCTTTACACGCTTTTCCAATCGAGAACCAGGCGAACTATTACATGAATAGTATCGCTGCGATTTGACATGCGACTTACCGTGACTTGAATTACATTATAGTCGGGCACGTTTTCCTTGACGCGCGCCTCGTAACTGCTTTGGCGAAAGATCGGAACCTCGTCTTCGACATCTATGACTTTCACCGTGACTGTCGCGGTTGCCAAACGGTAATCGGGAGCTCCATCCCTCGCAGTCACAACGAATTTGTACTCCTACGTAAATTCACGCAGATAGATATTTTATCACACCCACAAAAATTAGAGCGAAGGTCCAGCGACCTTAATTTTAACAATTTAATTTTGAAATTCAAGAGAATGTCAAAATAAAAATTAAAAGTTTTAAGATCATGACTGTACAATCATATTTTCAAGATTTTATTTTCAATGATTTTTACAACGTGACCGATTAAATTAAATTAAAAGTTTCTTATCACGTTGCGCGTGTCACGTGGACTTGTTATCAGATTTTTCTACACTTTCGTTGCGTTTCCGCAAATGAGAGTCGTGCGAACTTTAACTCCAGACGTGCAGTTTGTCCCGTTCTCTTTGTCTCAAGCGCGCACGATAATACAATAGCAATTTAACTGTGACGACATTCTCGCAATCCGAGTATAAACTAAACCGTTTCGTTGTAAGACATTCCCCGAGTTGTAATCGCACTTTACAACTTTCGTGATACGCACGAGCATTCTCGGAAAGTCCAAGATTAAGCTGCATAGCTGTATCCATAATAAACGATCTTACAATTATAGAGTAAGCTCTTATGCATTATTTGATATGCCTTTCACAAACTCACATGAAAAGTAGAAACTCATTAACTGTAGAAATTTCTCTAATACATTATCTTCAATAATTTATCTTCAGTAATTAATTTACTGAAACTTTAATATCCCGAAATGGTTTTCTCGTGCAATAAAACTGGAGGACGGAAAGTTGAAATTTCTCCGAAATACTATTTTCAATAATTTTTTAGCTCAAAATAATTTTCCCGAAATAATTATTCCACGTGAAGAAACTAAAGGATAAAAACACTTATATGAATTTCCAAATTAACGTTGTTAAATAATAGGAGTTTATACTATTCTTAGTGCTTTACATTGAAAGCTGAGAAAACAATGGAAAGGTCACTCACGTTGTTCTGCTCGTAGTCCAACACTATCTTCGTCAGGACATCGCCGGTGTCGGGATCCACGGTGAAAGGAATATCGTCAGGTGCGAAATAGGTGATCTCGGCATTTATACCTTCGTCTGCGTCTTCGGCGTGTACACGGCCGATTAATTTACGCGCCTCGCCCTCCTTCACGGTAAACTCGTATGGGAGGCCCACGAATTCGGGATTTTTGTCGTTGATGTCGGTGACCATGATATTGACCGTCGCGGTGCTGTAGAGACCGCCGGTATCTTCGGCCTTTATTAACTACACAAATCAACGATGTCACAGTATTATGCTCCATTTTTAATTTATTCTAATTTGATGGTACGTGACGTGGATATAGTGACGAGTATACTTTCGAAAATAAAAATGCTTGGTACGAGATCAATAAGAGATTTTATTTTTAGTGTAAGATTCTTTTAGAAGAAATTTTTACTTTACGAGAAGATTCTTTTACTTTAAGAAATTAGGAAAAGTTATATGCGATTTCAGGAGCGTATTTATAATTTTTTTCGAGGGAGAGTTTATCAATCTTGTTAACTTAATGCATAAATTGCAATTTTTACATTAATGAATTGGATAATCGTAATAACGGAGAGAAAATAATATTTTATGATGACAAAAAATTTACTCAGAGTCAAAAGTAAACTTATATTTTATAATTAAAAACGAAAGGTAAATAAAAATTTCGGGAGGAGAGGGGAGGGTTGAACACCTCAAACTCTCTCCTTGAATACACCCATGTGCAAAACAAATATTTGAAATATAAATTACTATCTTTTCACTTAAAGAGATATAAATAGATTATATGTGCCGAAAGTTGAAAATGTTGAACGTTGTGCTTCGATTTCGCGCAGCTACTCGTTTACAAGCAGAGGAAGAGACACAAACCGGTGTTTTCTTAGATTAGATAAAAGCTGTCGGTAGAAAGCGGAGTAAAGCGAGAAGTGCATTGGCTTGCAGTAGAGGGTGTAGGAAGTTCGTGCCACGGTTGTATGACGATATCGGCTTACCAACTGATACCGGGTCAGGTCCTCCCTATCCAACTTCCTTATAACGGTTATAACGCCTGATTTGTCGCCGATCGCAAACTGGCGCAAGTCATTCCCCGATACTATCGAGTACGACACCGGATCGTTTTCTGGGTCAATGGCCTGTAACATCGATTGACAACGCAATATTACCGTTCAATATATCCGTTGCTGTAAAAAGAAAAATATATATGGATTTCGATTTCAAAGAAGAGAGATATGCGTACAGATAAATAAGAGAATTAATTGCGAAATATTTTTCTTGCGTATAATCCGAAAAAAGGAACGAGATGAAAGAGAAACGAAGCGCGATCGCATGTTCCATCAACGGACGGAGAGACGAAAGGAAAACGAAAAACGAATGAAGTGCATATCGAGCGGATACAGTGCTTCTATGTCAGAGCGGTTGAAGTTTTTAAAATAAAACGCCGACGAGACGAACATCATATCGAGGATACTCACAGTGATAGTCGCGACGGTGGAATTGATGGAGGCCCCCTCGCTGACTTGCACCTCGTACACCGGTTGCTGGAACACGGGGCTCCTGGTGTTGGGCCCGGGAATGACGTTCACCTCGACGATTGTCTGCGAGTACTTGCCGCCCTTGTCGGTGGCCTGCACGGTGATGCTGTACTGCTCGCCGGCGTTCAGCTTCCTCACGGACTCGATAACGCCGGTCTTCGGATCTATCTTGAACTTATGCAGGCCGTTGTTCGACACGTGATAGATACTGTACGTTATCTCGGCGTTCTCGCCCTCGTCGTTATCCGTGGCCTCCACCTACGGAAGCGAGATCAGAAAAATTTAAATTCTCCTATCTCGCATCTATACGCGAAAGAGTTATGACCATAAAATTGTGCTCGCGAGCAATTGACAAGCAGCAATCGATGACAATTTGAGAGACACCAAAAAGGTACCGCATACGAAAAACTTAAAATTTACTCGCGTTTGTTATATCATTCTCGAACGTAGGAAATATTTAGTCAATTAAAGCATAAAGAAGCCACCTTCGCTATTTGTCTCTTTGTCTCTCCCGCTTGCACGGTGATGGGTGGCATCATCGGAAGTAGCGGCGCATTGTCGTTAACGTCGTTCAGCGTGACGATGAACGACAGCGGCGACGACGCGGCCACACCCGTTTTCTCCCGGGCGACCACCTGGAATCGGAAGCGGCCGGGACTCGGTGGATCCCGGTCCAAATTCTCCTCGTTGACGACAAGCACGCCGGACGGATCGATCGCGAAGAAATTCGTCGTTAATTCGAAGGTGTAAGCTGGCTTCGGATCATCTGGTCCCTATAAAAACGGATTTTTTTTCTTTTAACGAAAGGCAAAAAAAGCACAGTGACTTCTGTACGGGTGACATGAATTTCGCCAGGACGGGTTTTATCCGCTAACAATGGAGAAAATTAAATAGTCGATTCGCACCTCGGTCACGCTTCGTTAAATAGAAACCGCGGATAGAATTTACACGGGATTGGACTCACCAGATCGGCGTCCGACACGGTAAGCACAATGGGATTCCCGCTTTCATCGATGACCTTTGTGCCGATCGGCGCGTTCTCGTCGACAAAACCTTCGATGTTTGACGCCGTTATAACGGGCGGATTACTGTCGACGGGCTTGATGGTGATTGTTAATTTAGCGGTGGCCGATCGCTTCGCTTCTGACACCTCGACCGCCTTGAGGAAAGAAAGAAGGAAAAATTCAGTTATTATACATTCCAGTTATTATACATGCCCAAATTTTTGAAAAAAAAAAAAAAACGTTCAAGTTGTATTATGTAACATCTTCCACGTGAAATGTAATATTTACCTTGATAATAATGTCAAACTTCTTCGTTACCGTCGTGTCGACGGCTTTGATTTGCCTCACCGCCCCGGTGTTGGGATTTATCTCAAAGAAGTCCCGGTAATTCGGCGGATTTCCGCTCAGGAACGAATAGTGAATTGGCGCGTTTATGCTGTCCATGTCGACCGCTTGTATTTTCTCGGGCGAGATATTGAGTATGCCGGACAGAACTCCGCTCGATACCTGACGAAGAGAAAAAGGGCATTCGCTCTTGCTGCAGAACCGGTTGCGACCGATTTATTGGCTACGTGAATTTGAGCAGCGAGATATCGCGGCGGTCGATTAGGCGCGCGTATTCGATTACATTTGAACTTTTCAATGCTACAAATTTTTTACGGAACGTTAAGGAAACACATTTCCTCTCGCTAAATGATTCCCCGGTGTTGATACGTGCTCGAATTGGAGCAGCAGTTTTTTGTGTCTTTTACACAATCGACGCTACTCGTACGTACCGACGCGGAGTATTCCGGGTTGATGCAGGCGCCGTCCGAAAGCATACAACCTTGATAAATAAAGGACGGATCCTGATCATCGTCGTCCCGTATGTTCACCGTCAATGTGGTCGTGGACGTGAATCTCTCAGAGACGTTCCTCGCTCGGTCCTGTAACCAAATAATTTGCAACGTAAAGCGACGAGGTAAGTGCAAATTTAACTTTCTAAGTAGTGTCGAAGATTTCAGCTAAGGCAAGGAATTTGCATTTTGTACCGTTCGTGTACCTCGTAAAAATCATTGTACTGGCAGTACGAAAGTATATTTTATACATTTTACAGTCGAATCTTGATAACTCGAACCTCTACAAGAGAACCTCTATAAGAGAAAAATTTTCTTCATTCCCTTCCGCTTCACTGCGGAAAATATCTATAAATCGAAACCTACCTTAATTCGAATTATTTGTCAGATATTTAGATGTATATATCGATAAGTCAAAAACTCTATATATAACTCGAGGAGTTTAGCTCTTCCCTTCGGGATTCGAGTTATCGTGGTTCGACTGTAGTTGCATTTGTAAATTATTTATTTTATTTTATTATAATTATAGCAAGAGAATTTCTCTTCCATTTCCCTTGAATAATTATAGTGAGAAATAATACCTCCTCATTATTATATTTAAATTTCTCTTTAAGAAATTGAAGAATACTTTCCTCAATTCGTTATTTTATTATTACTATCGTATTCTATGTCTCTTTCTTTCTCTTCTTTTCGTTTCTATCAAAGAAAAGAGCGCGAGGAAATATTAATAAAAATATCTTCGTCCATTTCTTCAAGCTCATAAATAAAAACTTGAATGACGCATGAAAATCGCCGGCGATAACGCGCCATTAATCTTGCGATTTCGACGCGTCACGATCATATTGACATTTTCAATAGTCGCCACGTGCGCGAAAGGAACAAACATACGTTTTTTATTTCTCGTCCTCCGCACACATCACATGATCCGATATACCAGTTTCTACCCAGGTTTGCCTCGGGAAAGAAACCTCGTCTCTTTCTTCTCGTCTTTCGTTCTCCTCAGTGACCCCATTTATGCAATAACGGGCCTGGACCACTTATCAGACGCTCTAAATAAAGGTAACCCGTTATTGTAACTTTCATTACGCCGAGAAGATCGTAAAGACGCTTCCGAAAGTACCGCATAAAGTAGGCATACATCTTGGAACGCATATTGCGACACATATATGCTACAAATTACAACGCGCGCAGTTAGTTGTAAAAGTGCATAGGTACACTGCCTTCCGCTGCATGTACATAGAGAATGGTCTCGTAAACTTCGTCTTTTAATAAAACCCCGTATTATTCATTGTTCCTCATTGAGACACGCTGAGAAAACGTGTTCTCGAATAAAATCGTCGTACCTCAAAATTTCATCAAAACTTTCCGCGATGTGAAGAAGCGAGGAACAAGATGAGAGTCGACAAATATTTCGTTATTAGCAATGTCAGGCTTGTGGACTTCTTTAACATTTTCCACAAGCCAATGTTCGACGCTAAAGTGCTTCTACGAAAAACGCTAAATGCGAACGTTAACTTTACATATGAATCATCTTGTCTTTACATGTACGAGCTGTACGCTCGGAGCATCGACGCGGAACACTGTTCCTCGCGGTGCGGAGCTCGCGGTGGAGTAAAGGAGCAGTGTTTCACGGATCAGAAGTCGGTCATTTGTTCCACATAATATTCAAATGAGCCGCACCTGCTCGCAGCACCGGGCGGCTTAATCCGAATCGAGAGGGAGGGAGAGAGATCGATCGCGTCCTCGACTCGGGGAGATTCGCCGCGATTATGCGAGACCGTGGCCGATTTATCTCTCATGGCTCGCCGAACAACGAGAGAGAGAGAGAGAGAGAGAGAGAGCTATGAGCGCGACGCGCGGGAAATAACTATTACCCTTGACCATGGTGCGCGGCCGAGGCTATATCCCGCGCATATGCCAATAGTAATAATGGGCGCACGGTGCATCCATTTGCCTTTTTCATTTCGTCTCGCTTACGGGAACGGCCGCCCGCCGGGGATCGTTTAATGACATCGTCATGTTGCCGGCGCGGCGCGAGACGAGAGAAAGACGCAGCATCTATAAATTCAATCGCATTTTTCCACCTACCGTCCGATTGCTCGTACTCTACTCTAACTCTGCCGCACCGGGTCGATCACGCAATTTCGAACATGCACGAAATTGCAATCGGCAAGCGACGATGACGACGGCGGCGGCGGCGGGCGGCGGTACGTTGCAATGAATACGCGTCTCGGATGCGCTCGTAAGTCGACGTGCGCAGTCCGCGTCTCGGATTCTATTACAGGTGAAATGAAGCCACGATCCCGTATAACATTTCGTATTAAATGCAGGTGCTGCCAGCTCGAATTAGATTTTAACAAAAAACCGTGACGCGGCGCGGGATAATAATTGTGGGAGTCTTATTTTCGAGTGAAGTAATTCATCCGTAAAAGATGATAAAATCGGCAAACGGAATTGCATCGCAAGCGCCGTAACAACAGGCCGCCGCCGTAATTTTATAAAATTATTAATTCCCCCTGATATTACATAGAATTGCGAGATTAAAATTCGATCGTGTATCGCGATTCGATATTATCGAATTTATCTGTTTCATTTCCGTCTTTTTTTGCACAAGGCAACCAAATTAGCATCGTGCGCCTAAAGATCACAATGCAGCGCGCAGAACGGCAATAGCAACAGTGTAATAACTTAATAGAATCGATTCCGAGAAGGAGTCGCTTAAAGTGACGGTTAACTGATCGCTTACAAGAAGCCATGACCAGAGGCGGCTCTAAAACTAACGAGGTTTCAGGATGGAAAGTGGCTATTGTGCCCTGGCGTGAGACCCCTGCGCGCGTAAAGCCCTCTCGCAATGGACCTCTCCGGCAAAAAAATCGCTTGTTTCAATTTAGCCTAAGGAGAGCATTTATCGCGATCCACCGAGGTCCTTGCACTAGAGTAAAAGGTTGAAGTGTAGCTCGCTGTAATTCGCCTCACGGCTGCGGAGCTTGCCCTCGGCATATATACATTCCGCGAATAGAAAAAATCCCGACTAAAGTACAATTAAATTATTCAATCATTCTCCCAATCTGGTGATTGTGATAAATCCTATGTTCTGAAATGACAAATAGATTAATTGTGTTCCGTCTAATATCATCATCACAATTAAATTCTTGTTACAAGTAACGTCGTATCGCTGACGGAAACCGCCATTCAGCTTTCAGTCGCGAGAGCCGCAACCAATCGGTTCGCAATTTCGAACGCTCCGAACGATTCACTCACCGTTGACAAATCACCATTGCCGTCGCCGATACTCGGGCCGACGCGAATCAACGCGACGGCCAGGAACGCTTTTATCGGATTGAGAAGCTCCATTGTCGGCCTTTAAGTACGGCGAGTCACGTTCCCGTCGACGGCGCGTCACGAATCCGATCCCGTCATACACGTTCCACGTCGCATCCTCGTTGTAAGAGAGAGAGAGAGAGAGAGACGCGGATCGCCGTGAAATCTCCGACCGGACAGATTTGCCGAAAGGGTCTCTTTTCGGCGATTTGCGACCGCGAGAAGGACAGTCCACGTGCCCGAGGAATCTCGGGAATTAGTACGTAACGAAGCGCGGTGACCGTAAGGTGTGTCCCTCGCCCTCGTCCCACATGCAACCTCGGCAGTAATTCCCTGCGCTCCGATCGTCGTGTCGTGTCTGAATCCTTAGACCCGCGAGCCGTTAACTGCGCATGGAATTACGTTACAACATTCCTCGTGGGGCCGATATAAATCATGCGTCTTTTAATCGGCCGGACGACATACCTCCTCTCGAGCTAGCGCTCCTATGTGCCTAACAACCTTAAACCGTGTATACGAGTGTTATATCTAATATCAGAGACGGGTCGCCGGGAATAATCCAGAAATTAGCGATTAAACTTTAACGTTCTTCACGCGTCGGACGGGCGTTCGTGAAATTGAGCTGTGAAAATTTCATCGGGGGAGTATAAATTTTGCGCAAACAAGACGTGATATATTTAAAGTGCCCAGGAGCTCTCCTTTCCATAAATTTCACATGCGCGGCGATGTCTTGGTTACAACTTTTACATTATTGATAAGCATGCCGCCGACATTTTCACGTCTACGTCGTTATTCTCTTCGTGTTATTTCAGAGCGTCCTTCATTATTGAGAGCTCTGAAAACAGTTCGAATATCGAACAGCCACGAGTTCGCTTTAAACTACCATCGAGTTGACGCGCGATGGAAATGGGAGAGGAGGAGGGGATGAAGGCAAAATCTAATATTTCGTGCCGAGCTATCGGTGCGCGCGATCAAGTTATCTCGCCTCTATATATATTGTACTTCAACCGCGGTGACGCGCGGAGCGCTTTATGTAACGCCAGATCATTTACATCGGAACCCAACGGAATATTGTGTCACGGGAATCTTCGCATCGGCAAATTCGTCGGTCATCTATTCGCTCTATCTGGGTTCTATATTCGCGCGCGGAATCAATCATGCGAGTCGCGAAATCGATGCCCTCCTCCTCCGCTCCAGGAAATCCTTTCCAGAAATACCGTACCAGAAGTACCTGTGCCTTGCGCGCGGTCTCTTTTTTTTCACCAATAGAATCATTACGGATTGCGCGAGATTAACGTGCAAAAATTTTCAGAAGAAATCGGAAGAGGCTATGTCCTTCGACCTCGATATGTCGGTCGCGCGGTACCGAGTCACGCCGATAATCCTGTAACAAACACAGATTGTAACTGTAAAATTTCAGCTATTTTGCAGAAATACTACAATGTTGCTGCAGTATTGTAGTTATAATCTGTGTTTGCTGGGATCCGACATATCGCCGAAGGCGGAAGCGACCGATCTGTAGTTGAAGCGTTTCGCGACACGCGCTCTCCGCCGCGAAGGATTACGTACGGTACGCGAGGCGTTCCGGAAATCCGCCCGCTTCCTCTCGACGCGTACACGGCCGCTCGTCACGGTTCGGCATACGTAACAGACAATTTTCCATTTTCTCCGTCGCGCTGCCATTTATTTCGTATAATCGCTAATTCCTATAGACGTATAGAAATGTTATAGATTTTCAACGTGTTCAATCTGTTATCCTCTCCAGGGCGGGATTTGTGTCCCTGATAAAGCGTAAATTCTGGACGACGTGAAAGCGATTGAAATTGAAATATCGACTTTTTCCTTATCCCCGCGCTCGCGTCTTTTCCACTCCGCTCGGCGGCCTGGATTTGACGACTCCGAGGATTTTTCCGCCCACGCCGATGCCAATGCACTCCGGGTATATCCCCGGAGCTAGTGGAAGCGTCTCCTCGCCAACCGCCGTTTTAATATATACCGTTCGTTTGACAAACGCCCGTCTTTCTCCCCAAGGCTCGTCGTTAATCTCTCCCGACGTAGGCTCGACGATGACGAAAGAACTCACGCACGAGCGGACCGTTATCGTGCGTACATGAGTAGGTATATCGCCGGGTATTATTCTACAACGTTTCGTTCTTCCGACGCGACCGTTTTATTTCATCGAGCGTTATTAAAAAAAAAAAAAAAACTTCCCAATGACATTAGTAACCGTGTCGGCAGTGCTGCCACTTCGGCTT
>NW_012027256.1:1192165-1230124 GCF_000956235.1 Wasmannia auropunctata
TTAACTGATTTATAACTGCTTCTTTAATATTTATTTTTTAACTTTAATTTTGAACTTCTATATGTGTTATTTTATTACAAAACATGTGGTTAAAAAACCGTATCTATTCAACTTATTTCTGTGATTGAATTGCTTATTTTCAAAGTAAACAACGTTCATATTAATGTATGCACTTATGCAAATAAAAACTAAATTAATGACATATTGAGTAAGAACAGTGAGACGATAGAAATGATTAAAATGATTCAAATGACTTATAGGTATAATTTGACATTATGACTTTAACAGTGTAGACAAAAAAATCGCTGGATTTATATTAGGAAACACCGTAATCATCGGTATATCTGATGAGTGAGCGTGAGTCTTTAAAAGCGAGCCGGGTCATGCTGCGATTCCTCCGCGAGGATGCTGTAACCTGTGATTCTCGCCAGCGGAAAGTTACTCGGTTGCGTATACACGGCCGATAAGTGTCGCGATATCGATCGCCTCGTGATCCGGACACGAGACTCACAATTTGCGAGCTCTAATCCGGCAGTAGCGGCCCCGCGTGTACCTGTGCAGGCGAACAATGTCGCGAAGCGGGGGGAGGAGGCTTCGGCAGGGGCGATATGCAAATAGCTACAAGCGAACGGCAACGAGCAATCGGTGGCCTCTAATCTGGCGGGCCCAACGGTTAATGCCTTACGGTACCGCGAACGATACCGCACGCGTTGTGTGTGGTATCAAACAGAAAGATTGTGTTAGTTCCGCACCGGTGTTACCGTTACACGCGATCCTTTCCCTATATTTCGCCGGTGTATTTGCTCGATGAATTTGCTCCGACTGCGCGAGATTGCGCGAAAACTTCGCATCGGAAATATCGCAACTCCTCTCCATACTCCATAGTCGAGTTGTTATCTGCAAACTACCTTTACTCTGGTTCTGCTCGTGAATCGCTAGTGCACAACTAGTGTATTGGACAGTCATCATGCAGAATATGCTGAAGGCACTTTCCTGCATTTATTTTTCATCCGTGGATTCTCCAATTAATTTAAATGCAATTTCAATTTATTTAAATACAATTTTCATCCACAAACATTTTATCAAATGAAAAACAAGAAATCGTTATTTATTTTTGTCTTGTAATTTGAAAATATACAACTTGATTACTGATTTCTGTTCCACATTTTTACTCTGGCAAAAATTTTATTTCTGCGATTCTAATGTATTGACTATATACTGAAGAAGACTCAAAGCCGGGTCGAAACGTTTATAATTTTTGTATCTATTTGTTATAATATACACTTATATACGGAAAGAACAATTTTGCTGAATCCAGATTTGAAAATAATTTTGTGCGAAAGTCAAAATGATTGCTAGAATATCAAAACGTTTTATAGCAATATTTATCAGTTTTAACATTCCAACAAATTATTTTAATGATTTAACAAAAAATTATTTTCAGATCTGTTTTTAGTAAAATTTTTAGATCTTTCAACAAAAAATCGTTCTTTCCATGTACACATTAAAATCCTGTATCGACTCATATTGGCAATTTCCATTATCTGATTTATTTTGTACTGAGCTCTATACTTTTTAATTAAATTTGACTTTTGTTTTACACAGAAAAAATGATTTTTTGCTCTAAGGTCTAAAAAGTTTGCTGGATACAGATCTGAAAATAATTTTGTTAAACTATTAATAATGTAATTTTATTGGAAATTCAAACTACTCGTAGAATATCAAAACGTTTTACAGCAATGCTTATCATTTTTGAGTTTCCAACACAATTATTTTCAGATTTGTATCCAGCAAAATTTTTAGACCTTCTATAGCAAAGTTGTTCTTTCTATGTAATTTAATGAATTTTTCTTGGCACACATTTTTACCAGGAGAAAAGATTGATTTTAAATCGGTGATAGTCCGACAGGTACAAAAAGGAGTGATAAAACGTGAAACACCACATGGAGGATCATAAGCCGCACATTTTCCTTGTTTATCTGCAATATTCATGTAGCTTTATGAACGCTTGAAATACCTCGGCACAGCACGCTTCTAAATACGCGATTGATAGGAGTAATTAATTATTTAGACGTTGGATTATCTAAGCCGGGCGCGTAACAGTAATTAACGACTTGTCCGTCGTTCGCGCCGTTTGCGCACTTGTGCGAAACCGCAGAATCGATTAGTACCATTAAAATCATTAGACGTGAAAAAGGTCGTACACGCCGCATCCATACCTGGCCAGCGTGTGGTGCCGTTGCCGCCGGGCTGTAATACCGTTTAGCGAATGCGCGCCTGCAGGCCTGTACGTATATCAGTTTCTAATCTGCGACAGAGCACGCGGGACGTGTTTCGTACGTAGGAATCGTGTGCGCACGTAACGAAGCGTGCACGGGCACGTTCATCGCGCCACGCATATAATTATGCACGCGCGCGCGTTCGCGCGAGTGTTGGACTTCTCTCGGAATTATTGCGGTACGTTAGCGCGTGTGAATTACCGCTGAGATATCCCCTCAGCGGTAATACAAATGAAGGAATTCAGGAACATTGCTTTAATGTTATGTCGCTTCCCATACCTCCCATAATATGTTGCATTCTTCGACCTTATTTCTCGTAAATCGGGGTAGCTGAAATTGTGCCGCGTATATGTATGGCGCCGCTTTGATCAGTGAAATAAATTCTTATGTAATTTTCGTACGTTTTTTTAAATATTTTCTCGACAAATTTTACGGAGTCAATTCAAAATCTGTACACAGATACACGATTGCTCTTCTAATATTGAAGATTATAAGAAAATCACGAATGTACGACTATACTTTACAATATAAAAATTAAAATCAAGCTCGTGTATTACAAAAAAAGGTTTAACGGTCAAGAAACGAGCAATTAAAGATAAATAAATAAATAAATAAAATAATATTCTTTAATGTCATATCATAAAATTATAAAAACGTTTCACACTTCACACAGTCTTCATCAGTTCATTATAAATCAATTAAACATTAGAATTAAATAAGAGAATAATATCATATTAAAGTTCAACAGTAAAATATCGAATATAAGAAGGAAAAATGTTCGGTTTTCCTTTTCCTTCTTATATTCGGCATTTTACTGTTAGACTTTAATATGACATTATTCTCTTATTTAATTCTAATGTTATATTTATTTTTTATAAACTGATGAAGATTCTGTGAAGTACGAAACGTTTTTATAATTTTATGATCTGACATTAAAAGATATTCCTTTATTTATATATCTTTAACTGCTAATTTCTTGGCCGTTAAATCTTTCCATATTCTACTTTACAATATTTTCTCCGAGAAAGGAATCACGGTTTGGTCAGATAGCTAGTATGTCTCTAAATTGTTTGGTGCCTTCTTAGAGGACGTTCTATAACCTGAGACAAACTCGACCCGGCAAAGATAAAAGAGAGAGGGAGAGGGAGCTCGTGTGAAGGAATATCGTGAAAGGCGCGTCCCGATTACGTTTCGGATTCGAGAGGGCCCTCGAGATCCGGACTAATAGCACTCTCGAGGAAACGAGAAGTTGCGTGAAGGAGAAGCGCGATATGCTAATGCAAATATGGTTTTCCGATCGTCGCGCGCGGGTACAGTCAGCGTTGGTGTGACTCATCGGTCAGACTCTCTCCCGCTCTGTCCTCATCCCTCGACCCACACGACCTGACCATTGACCATCCCACATCCTCCCGTCGATTCGCCTCGTACCATTCGTGGCGTATTAAATTAAGGAAACACGCGCATTTATAAACCGATTAACTCACGCCAGCATGCGCGCGCACGTTTCGATCGCAGGCCACGACTGCATGAACAAGGTGGTTTACGTAAAAAAAATCGATGCCTCCCCGCGATCCGAGATTCAACGGCGGCGCTAAAAATTACTCCAGATCGTTGTTGCAGAGTGTGCTTATTATACGCGCGCGTGTTGGCCGTGCGCGCGCCAACAACGACCGAATAAAAGCAGCACAACATCGAGAATCGCTCGCAACAGGTGTATGAACGTTACGTAACGTAAATACCACGTGGATGACACATACCGTGTATGTACACCGAAGTTCTTGGACAATACCAAAGAGCTCTGTCTTATCTACGGATCAATTTGCAGTAGAGATTTCTCTTTAAAAAAGGAATTACCGTAATTAACCGTAAGATATCTTAACATTATACGTTTGTCGGACTCCGTTCTTTGCAAAATTGTGGTAACAATTTTGGTAACAAGAGCAATTTTCTTGCAATGCGGATCGTATTAAGAAAATTGCTCGGCTTATTTTTCATTCACTTTTCATTTATTATTCCCCGCGTAAAATCCTGCACTATTCCGTCCGTTGCGTCAATGTTTGTCAAATCGAGAACTCGATCTTAAAAGGACGACACAATAATTTACTAGGTATGCGCAGATCGTTAGATGATTACCGTTACTTCCTCGTTATTCGTGCGAGCATTTTCCACTGCTGTCGTACGGGTTTTCAGCTCGATGTCGCGCAGCGCAATCGCAACATATCGTTGTCCGAGCTCATTATGCTCGATTATCATACCCGACAGGTACGTATTGCAACGGTATACGTACGGCAACATGGCCGACAGTTTACTAGGTATTCAAAAATTTACAAGATACGTCAAAAAATTAGAATGACAGGCTAGAAAGCTTTCTAGCTAACAAAAAAATTCTTTTGCTTTTTACTTTTTTGCTTTGCGTAGAAAAAAAATTTATCAGATAAAGATAAATTATATAATTACCTCTAATAAATTATAACACTATTTCTATGCAAACCCTTTTGTTCCGAGATAATCTTTCAAATTATTTTCTAATTATCAATTTTTTTTTCTATTCATCAGACGATATTAACATGTAGGAAGCTGCTGATCCTGCATTCATCCTTCGACCCGCAGAACCGTTGCGTTAATTAAGTCTCGGTAGATCTGCGTCTTTATCTCAACGCCTGTATCGCCGATCTACTTGAACTCACTCACAATTCCAACGGCTTGCGATCAATTAACATGATTAGCGCAAGATCGAGAGAGACTCACCGATGCCAGGATGGTGACGAGATAACGCTGAGTCCTCTCGTAATCGAGCGTTCGATTGACCGTGACCTGTCCCTGATGCGGCAGATTGATGCTGAAGTAGCCGTACCCGTCGACGGTGGTGATCCTGTTGCGCCCGACGCCCTCGTTGCTGCCGATCCTGCTGCCGTCGCCGGGCGCGATCGAGTACTCGACGATGCCGTTGACACCGGCGTCGTCGTCGATCGCGTCGACACTCTTGAAAATCGTCGAGCCGACCGGGGTGAGCTGCAAGAACGAGAACAAACTTAACGTGTGGCACGTGGAGATTATTATTTTCAATACGATAATTCATCTCGCGTCTTTCTCGCGAAGAGGAGATGCGTATCTAGGCTAGGTGGAGATTGTGGCTTCCCTTCCGCGCCTCCAGCTGCGATGAGAAATCGCAGGACGATATATGTATATTCCGCCGCGAAATCGAGCGGGATTAAATTTATGTGGCGCGCTTTGCAGGGTTTCAGAAGCGTGGAGGGGGGGAGGGAAGGAAGAGAGAACGGAGGATCAGCTGGTTAATTGAAGGCCGGCGGGGTCAGACGCGAACCTCGGTCGTCGGGATTAATAATTCGACCGGGAACACGCCGAGTCATGGAACAGGCCGAGCAGGTTGTCCGCGCGCGCGGGAGAGAATCTACGAGGATGCGGGGCGAGACCTCGTTGAGGATTACGCGAAAATAATTCAACCGGCTTTTTGCACGCGGCTTTCGCCGCGTGCGTTTTCGATTAATCCGCGGAGATAAGACGCGACTACCGTGCGGCGCGAACGAAACGTATATATTCTCGTTCACCGGCGGGCCGCGCGATCGGCACTTCGCCTCGGTTGCTACGCGCCCGATACTCGCTGCACCTTCGCTTATCTAACGGGATCGGGTTATATACCTTCCTCAAAATACCGTGCTCCGCTTCAATCCGCGTGTCTGCTTCGAAGTTCTGTATGGGTAGAAATCGCCTACGGCTACGATAAAAAAAAAATAGCTACGGAATCCACACGCCGTAATAAACGTAACGATAAAAGTGGCTTTCTCTCATAATACAAGTTGTTAAAAAAACGACTCAACGTCTCTGGCTTTAACTGCAGCGAACGTAAGAATTGAACGTAACGACAGTAAACGGTACATGTTCACGATAGAGCTACTTAAGAGCCAGTGAGGAGAGTTAATTAGCATGTCCTCAGGATTAAAAATAAGCCGCAACCGTAATGACGTTCCCACGGAAAACGATTCAGGCAGAATAGTTCTGGTTACGACTGCGTGGAACTCATCGCCTCTCATTTACTTAGCGACGCGGCTAATTTCCACGAGCTTTTTGACGGCGCTAAACGAGCGGTGGTAAGAAAGCGAAGGTGGACGCGTTTCCGGCCGCTCGCGCAGTCATTTTCGTTATATTATTCCGAGAGGCGATTATCACCGCTTGTTCTCGCTCGTGCTCCCGCGTGTTCTCGCGACAGTACCGCGGTTGCCCCTGCGAATTAATTAGCTCAAGCGCAAGTCGACGATCTCGATCTCGATCTCGAGGAACTCCCGCAATTCCGCAATTATGCACAGCAGGTGGAGCAAAGGTTGTACTCTCGCCAAACATATATTTCGCCAGTTTCCACGGTAAGAACTAACTACACGCAAAGAAAGGATTAGTCAGCGCAGCTAAACTATAGCCGTAGAAGCTAAAATGAGCTTTAAAATAAGGACAGTTAAGTTAATATCGTTATTACTAAAGTTCAACTTATTAGTTGTTAAAATTTACAGCAAAAAATATTTGCTGCTAGAATCAAATGACGTTTAGCTATAATTCTATTGTGAAATATCTAGCAATTACAAAAAGCAATTTCAAAAGATCGGGACGGTGAGAATCAAAGAAGGCTACACACGAAAAATTTAAGTTTTGGAGGATTTCTCACGATTTATTCCTCTCGCAATTCAATTATGCTTTCAGATCTATTCAATACGCCAGGCGAAATGCCCGGTACCAATGTGCTCGTCATTCCCGGCATAACGGATCGCGGATGCGCGAAAGAAGAGAAAGACTGTCATCGCCGTTCGATCAACGACCGTCGATCTCGTCGACGGTATTCCCTGCGTGCCTATTCCCTCCATCTTGGAAAGAGTTTCCGTCCACTTAGCGACGTGACGAATCCACTTTCTTCGAAGACGCGCGCTGACTCGACGGGATATAATAGAGCATCCGCCACCTCGCGTCGATGACTCGCATTCGACACACTTTTAATTTCCGTAAAAATTCCGTCATGCACGCGATGGAAAACGTCCAGCGACAAAAGTCCGGCGCGGAGCGACTCGAGTGAAGGAACCGATGACACGGCCGCGCGTATTCGTGATTGCAAAAATGATTGTCCCGATGTTATTGCCGCGCGATTCTAAACTTCTCGCCGCGGCGAGCGTTATTATTTTTCGACGCGTGCAATCTCTCGAGATTCCGGAGCATATAGCAACGCTCCTCTTTATTTTCCGCGCAGTTCTACTCAATTAACGCTCAGCTGGCCGGAATATAATTATCGAACTTTCGCACAGCGTTAACCGCAAGTTCTCTTATCCGTCCGTCATATTTAGACGCATAATTATACAACACGCAGCTCATTATAAGTGTATGAATTTCCAGCTGCGCGCGTGCATATCCAACGCCGCGCGCACGTACAACGTAGCGCGACTCATTACGGGTATAAATTTACTCTAGCGCGGCGCGCGCGTACCGTGAATTACCGTGTTATGCCCGCATTTTCACGCTTGACGTTCTATTATTTCCTTAATACAAAACGCAATTTTCTCCGCCCATCCCCGATCTCTCCATTCGATTCACCGTAGGCGTCAAGGAACGACAGAGGAACTATCGATTGAAGCTGATTACGCGACTTGGAAGATGATCGAGCGGTATTTTTACAGCTGCGCAAGTATATATTCGATTACGAGATAAAAATAAAAAGCAGCTTTTCATTTAAGAGAAGGAAGCTCCTCCAGTATCTTACCTCCGGCACAGTCGTCTCGTACGGCGTGTTAATGAATTTCGGCGCGTTATCGTTGATGTCGGACACTCTCACTATCACCGGGATCGTCCGCTTCTTGTTGGTCGACTTCACCGTGCAGCTCAACTGAAAAAACGAATGAGTATTTTGTATCAAAGAATGAACATAAAAATTTGGCTCCTGGTCGCTCCTTTAACTGTCGCTAAACGCCGTCAACTGTCATTAAAGGAGGACTCGATAACGAGAATTTTAATAAAAGATATTAAAGAATTTAAATAATGTACACTGTTAAAAATGTCATGAAATTTAATGTATAATACTTGTGTAACTTATAACATTAAATTTTATTATATATTTTTAACAGTGCACATTACAAAATGTTGCCGCAATAAAGTAAGATGATTATTGTATGCTTATAAAATTTCTACAAATCACGAACTATGTAACTTTATATTATGTTAAACGCCAATATTTAATTAAGAGCGATAGAGTGTGTGAAAAGCTGCCTCTGAAGCGAACGGCATTCTTCGAGTGAAATAATAATCAATTGATCTCGCTCGGATTAATTTATTTTGATCGATTTAATTTACCATCCGCATATTAGGTTTCTATAAATTAATCGAAATGCGCCCCGCATTTCTGCTTCGATCGAACCTATCTCTACAACTATCTGCATTTCTCGGTCTCATTAGATCTTATCCACTCGTTCGATCAGCACAGGCTCTTGAAGTGTTCGATGCGGTACTCCAGACCTTTCACATTCCTCACACGATAGTGTCATAAGGCACAATGTGTATGCACAGTTTCGCGGATGCCGTAACGAGTCGGCGGAGAGAACGGCGTCTTCGAGTCTCAAGCGTAATCAGCGAGCAAATTAATTTCGCATAATTTAAGGACTATATAAACTAACAAAAAATATTTATATAAATTTAAATTGAAAGAATTAGGCTACCAAGAATAAATCAAATATCGTGAAGTAATGCCTATGCGAGTCGACAAACAAATGTTGGTATGTGTAATAATTTCTATAGTTACAATATTCAACCACATATAAACACCGCATTTTTGTCAGTCTTGAACACAATTCTTATACGAGGCTGGAATCCACTTGTAACGAGCAATTTAATATCTTTTGATGCTAAAATATGCATCTATAAGAATTCTCCCCTCTTCAAAATATATTTATAATTTAATGCGGTTTAATTCTATTTTTAAAAGAAATTAACTGGTTCTTTATTTCAAAAAAGAAAAAAGCAAAAATGTATTCCGCGTAAATATATTCGCAACCACCATTATAATTTATGAGAGAAAATGTTTCGTAAATAATTAACGTAATTTCTTTAGAAGTTACCTTACTTCTTATTTGAATTTTATTTAAAAATAAAACTGTATTTACTGCCGCGCGGTTTGACAATTGATGCAGAAAGCCGTTGTAGATTTTGTAACTTCCTTCGAGTGTTCTCGACAAGCTGGCAGCTTCCGCTTTCCGCGGTGAGTTTGCAGCTCGTTGACGGCGAAGAAAATAATAAAACATTTTACAGGCGGACAAGAGATCCTCTTCCGAGAAGCGGAGGAAGTTTTTTGCGTGCAGGAAAAAAGCAACGGCATCGTCTTAAAAGCGCCAGATACCCGCGCGACATGAATTAGACGTTTAGACATTTAATGATCGGTACAAGAAGGAAAAATTCACTTGAAAGGAACCGAACAATACGATTTTTTTTTTATCGCAGCCGCGAGGACTATAACTCAAGGAATATTGACACCTCGCTAGTGAAAGCTATTATTCGCTTATCTTTTAATATTTGTAGTTGAGCCGAGAGAGGGACGATGATGATACAGCTTCCTCTGTGAGAGGTTCGCCTCTATCTTTGCATTATTTTCATCCTTCCGTTATTACATATTATCCTTTGTTCGTTCGTTCGAAAGTCTCAATAATGGGAGCACTTCGTTCACCCGATATTTCCACCTGCATTCTCTCGCGATATCTAATTGACGATATTGAGGACGGTGAAAATTTCGATCGAGGAAGAAACGAAGGCTCTCGAAGCGAAGGATAATAATAATCGGAAAGCGCAAATCAGGCACCAGGAGGCTGAAGTTTTCGCGCGCATGACAAGTTTCTCTTTTCGCGCATCTTCGTTATTTATTACCCGGGATTTCCCGTCGCCAATGATTTTTATCAAAGTGGCAATTTGTCGCGCAGTGGTCCCCGGGTGAACCTTTATCGATAGAAAGCGGTTAAATGATGTTTCATAGTTCACGTTGCGTCGATGCGTCGCTCGTAAACTTTCTCGGACGGACGCGTTAGGAAGAAAAACTGATAGTGTATAGCAGTACTGCAAGCCTTTATCTGAACTTTCGACATTCGCACGACGCACTCTTGTTGAATTTCTCAAAAGCAAATTTGCCAAAAATGAATTAATGCCGTTTTGCACAGGCAAGACACGCCCAAAAATTGTATACTAGAGCATAAATATACAATCAAACCTCGATAACTCGAACTTCTATAATTTGAAAACTATAAGATGCAAAAAATCTGTATAAATCGAAATAAAACCTACTTTATCTCGAACTTATTTGTCATAACTCTTTTTTACTGGAATTTCGATAAGTCGAAAACTCTACAACTCGAAGATTTTAGCTCTTCTCTTGAGATCGAGTTATCGAGGTCCGACTGTACAAATGCAGTAATAAAGTACATCATACAATTTAAATCTGGGCTGAAAAGTGATTTCAATTTTCGAGAATTGGAGTCTAAGAAGATATGCATAGAGAGAATGTAGCGCTATCGTTATAATAATGCGTACAACAATTTTTTTAATATATGTAGTACATCTGTTCCTCTTTTGAGCCTTTTGAGCCTTTTGAGCCTACGTAAACCGCAACGTTAGTCCACTGTTACAGCGAGTTCTCTCTTAAGAAATTAAATAAATCAAGCAGGCTCTCGTAATCTTGCGAGATTAAGACTGTCTTACCTGAAAAACCACATGCGAGAGATTTTCGTCATCTCTGTCCAACGGCTCGAGAAGCTGCAGTTTTTTGCCGTTCAGTTTAAAAAGGGGGATCTTCCTTCCAGGGAAGATAAGCTCCAGCATGGTCTCGTTATAGGGATCGCCGGACACCGGAAGCTCTTCCGGCACGGTCTTCTGATCGATCGCTGGAAAAAAAAGGATAGCCGGCGGAGATGCGATTACCGTCGTGCACGTCGATTTATTTTATATCTGGGACAGCGTAAATAGAATTTTCAATAAACTGGAAATATACGAAACTCCAGCATGGCGATATACTCCGTGCCGGTCGGCGTTTGTCTGATATATCAAATAAACAATAATACATTTTACGGACGATGAAAAATTGCAATTTCTAAATGGACGATGCAGTAAAATTATCAAAGGGAGCGAGAATTAAAATTTTCAATTAATGTGTTTTATCGGAAAAAAAGAAATACAAAAGAAGTCATCAATTGTCAGTATCATGAAATACAATAATGATAGGAATAGCCATTTCGAGGAAATTGTTTTATTATTTGTTATAACACGACTTCCTCTCTCGGAGCGGAGATCAACCCATCTTCCATTCTACGTAATGAATGCTATCTCGGCGGCCCGATGTCGATCTCGGGCAGTATCTCATTAATGAAAGCCAATGCAATTTAATTGCAACGTATTGACTGTTACACACACATTTCTCGAATATTCCTTTTCTCTAATTTAAGTCATCATTCTCTATCGTTGTAATTACTTTTTTTTTACCAAAAACTAATTAAGCTTTCTATTACTACACTGTCAGACATCGTCCTTTAAAACGAATTTAACACGCAGCTTTTTATACTATTTCGAGTTTCGGAGATTTCCTTATTAAATTAAATTCGCTTCTCTCTCAATTTTAATATATTCAAAAATTTTATGGCATCTCTTATTTTTAATTATGTATACTGAAAACTGTCAAAAGCAGTCGGAATTGCATTAGCGGCTTTTAAGGAATAGTTTGAATTAACTGATATGAATGCAATAAATCTCTGAGTGATGGATGAAGATTAAGAATTCGATCCATTTCTATTTCCTCTAATCTCTTTTTGCGGAATGACAATCATTTCGAGACTTAATGCATTATGCGCGATGGATTATTATTCATTCGTTTAGTATAGAGTAACGAAGCCATTTCTCTGACAAAATAGAGACGGTGATAAAGTCGTCGTGCATTATGCATACGGCAGAGAAAGCGACGTAGTAGTTCAGCACTACAAGATGATTTCGAGAATACCAGGAGTTGACACGTTAATTCAGCTGAATTTCGTTAGTTGTCGATTAATTCAATCGATCCGCTAAACGTAATTTTCGCGTAATTGAATGATTTCGCGGGGATTGTATCAGTCGATACATGAAATCGAATCCGTTAATTCAGAGAATAATTCGTTTGCGAATGTAAATGCGAAAACTTATTAATGCAAAACCGTGTTAAACACGATGAATGTGGATCAAGTCTGAGATCGAATAAATTTATTAGTTAGGCACAGTTCGCGATGTGGAAAAGTATAACGGTACAAGTAGGAGAATAACAGACGTTGTTCGCACACGTTGAGTATAGAAATCAGTACGAAACTTTCCCCGCAATAAAAAATAATAAATTTATCATTTTATATTTATAGAATAAGTGATATAAAATTTTACTGAATAATTATGTGAAACAAAATGATAAAATAGTAATAGAGAGACATAAAAAGTAACGAGATCAGAGTTATGAGTATATGCAAGTATATCTGTGACACAGTGGCCTTTGTTTCTCAGTTGTAAAATATTAAATTTGCGTTTGTCTAAAAATCAACGCTTTTAAAGAGAGACATATACGAATTTAATAATATTCAGATAGTACGATAAATTTAAATAATTGAACACATCGCACTTACCATCTCCTCCGCTCTCTTCGATATCGAGGATGATGTTCGATTGTCCTCCTTCCACTTCGCATAAACCTGAAATGTAAAACATCGAAAGATTAGAGAGATCAATGTTAGTTCATTTATAATATAACGATGCTTAAATTAAAAAATGAACCAAACGTCAATTAGCCTTCAATCATTTTATATTCGCTACAGTAAAATTTTAATTAATTAATTTTAATTTAAATAATATTGGCAAAGAAAAAGAATATTTTTAATATCTTGTAATTTTAACGTAAAATTATAATTTTCGTTATAATATATAATATAACATTAATTTATAGAAGATCTCTAAAAGATTTAACCGTCATATATTATTACCGTTTATCAATGTCCTTTATTACATTTATGTGTACGATATTTATGTGCGATATTTATTTTACTTTATGACGATTAGAAAAAAGATTTATACAAAGTCGTAATACAAACATATAAATAAAAAAGTGTGTACGTGCGTGTGACTGAGACACGATGACCTGTCGTTCTAAGTTAATAATAGCTCTAATAACATCTATTACTTGTAATTACTCGCGCACGATTATCTATATAGCAAATATAAACTCTGTTTTTCACGATGTCGGACTTTGAAGCATTTATAGTTCATTCAACTAGTAAGGGCAATCAGCCGAGCGATAAAGCGAACCGTTACGACTATATTTCTACGATAGAAATGCTATATCGCTTCCCGTGGCGTGTACGAGTAGCTCGTGTGCGAATGCTCTAATTTCGTTCATGTGCTGGTAAAACTAACTGCGATAAAAAGGCGTGAAGTAAATGATTGCCGCTTGTACAACAAACTTGCCTACTACGCTTGCAGGTGCAAATAGAAAATAGATGCTTGTTCTTCAGTTAATATATTCCAGTAAATTTTAATTATACAAAATTGCACACACAATACGACATTTAATTTGGTAAGACATATTTAATGTTAAAAGATAAGAAACATAAAGAAAGCAACGTCTAATTAAAATTCAAGAAATATCGCCCTCTCCCTCCGAGGATTTCTTGAAAATTTAGAGTAGACTTCACTCACAGATAAAGTTACTTCCCGCCCGTACGCTTGCAATTATGACACCCTATCGAGATCAGTATGCAACTGATGCGCAATTTTCGCGTGTCATTAATTCTTAGTGCTCGCCAACACGCCCGCTCTCTCTCTCTCTCTCTCTCTCTCTCTCTCTCTCTCTCTCTCTCTATTTCTTTCTTTCTCAAACAGGTGCGAGAAATCGGCATTGACCGGAAACGTGACGCGCAAAACGCTCGCGTCAGGAGGAGAAGATTCCACGACGAGTATGCCAGCTGTTACGAAAGGGACCGGTCGACGACCGATTTTTGTCGCGGGGGCCTTGCAAACCGGATGAATTAATCGGATTGCACGTTAACGAACACGAGAGCCTAATTACTGACATGCTGCCATTACTGATGAATACACGTGGGTTCGTTACGATGCAAACTGATTTGCAGCATAACATGATAGTCTCACGTTTTAAACGCACCTCGCGCTCTTTCCCGACTTAATATCCTTGTCACGGCAGTTTAGCTAAATGAACGACGAAAGAACGACATTACGTTATAACAATTTCTTTAAGAGTTGCATTACAAAAGCAATATATTATTCAGATAATCGTTTAATTTACATAAGTATAATATGAATTAAAGTGCCAATTTTACGCCTTAATCTTTTGGTCTAACCATTTATATTTAATAGATAAATTGACTTTATCATTAAAATAGTATTTATATCAGTCTTTATTTCATGGTATTTGCCTACGAGATAGCATCTATAGTATTTGCAATTAATCAACATACGTAATCAATTAAAATCCCGAGTTTGGATAGATAATACAGTTCACACGATCTATTCGCTCAATATCGCACGTTCTCGCATATCGTCATTCGTCACATTGCGAAATCGTGCAATTTACACACAAGCATTCGTCATCGTCCGGCCAGTCACGTGCAACGTTCCCTGCCGAGCCCTCGTAAAGTCCCCCCGCATAAATCTTTCGTGACAGGCGGGCCACTACCGGCGAACCCCGATCATTTCTTCCCGCATAGAAAGTGATCGCGGCATTAGAAAGTGCATACTGCAAGAGAACGAAAGACGTCGTGTCGATTGCGACCCATATTTCGCATCTGCGCGCGAACGCGAACAATGTATCCAAGCAACGTTCTACGAAGATTCTAAATAATCCATTGATCGACATACAATCGTAAAAAAAAATCACCTTCGCCGTAATTCATGATCTCATATGATTTGTCAGTAGTATTTTCTTAGCAGATGTTTATCGTCGGAGCTGAATTTAACGCGTTTTTTTATCACAATTTCTGATAATTGCTTAAATTACATGATCGTATAACGCGTTTGAAATTGAAGCATCTTGGAATCTGTCATTAACGATAATTTGCCATAAAGCAGCTATGTACGATCAATTTCGATGTCGTGGGAATCAATACTAAAAGTCACAGGCGGTACCACTCCGACGGGGAATTTTTTCTTCTTTTTCAACGTCAAATCTATTACCGAGAAAATTGTACCTCGTTATGTGCGCACGTATTGGAAAAAGTTTCGCACCATCTGGATTTCCGCGAGGCCCGTATGGGTATATCGCCTTACGTAAGGGGAGACAATCTGTAACGTGTAAACTAAAATGGAAGTGAACAGCTGGTTCGCATTGATATAGATCGATAAAATGTAATGTCTGAAAAAAGATGAGAAAATTGTACTCCTATTGAGGATATTTAAAGCGCTGGTACACGACCATTACATTTTACACAGATGATGTAAGAAACCATAGTTAGAGAAAATGGATCTGTTAGTCGAACCAGATCTATCGCTCATACAGGACAATGCAGGAAGCAGACGTTGGCTAATTAGCAGCTTACATGTTACTAAACGCGCGTAAAATACCACGTTCGGCCCGTGATGATTCACGTTTCTTCAGCTCACGTTAAACCGTTGCTTTATAATGCCGCGAGAGAACCGCGCCTATATCTCTTGTCTGTAGGCAACGCGAATTATCGCGTCGGAATGTACTGTACGTTTTATCCCGTCTGAGCCGTCTGCACACCATTCTTTCTCTCTCTCTCTCTCTCTCTCTCTCTCTCTCTCTCTCTCTCTCTCTCTCTCTCTCGTGTACACCATCTCTCCATTTGCATATACGTAGCCGTTCGTTGCGTTCGCCACGGCTCACACCGTTTATTGATTCTTCATGAATCCTGCGTAAAGCTTGCATTTAATATTCTTCTTTTACGATCGTAACGTATAAAAAGAAAAAAAAGAAGGAAAGTCTGCTCGCAAAATGAGAGTTGCGCGGATTATTAAAGCTTAATTACATAACGGTGATAAATCAGACGCCGTCTCGCTCGATGAATAATGCGAGTTCGCGATTCGACGTATCGATATTATACGTGATGCAGATCGCTCCGCGGTGTTATACGACAGTAAAAACCAACGGGGTAGAACTCACACCTCCGCACGTGCCGTCGATCCGCCGCGCGCGGCGCGTTTATGCCCGGCGACACCGATAAAACAGAGCTTACACCATCAACCGTGACATAAGTAATTGGCAATCAGCTGAGATAGATTTACGCATGTGGGAAGCCACACGGTCCGAGCGTGATTGACTTTTACGCGCGAGCCGTTACTTCATTTTATTCCGCCCAACCGAGGGAACGTTTCGACCGGACGTATTTGTGAGAATTTTTTCAAGCTATTCTCAGTTACGTCATTAACCCTTTGCGGTCCTACATTGCGGGCTCGACTAAGCGTCGTCTACAATAAGACTTAAGATTTTATAAGTTTTAAGAAAACTGCAACCAATCATAGTCAATTATTCATCTTACGTGAGTCGCTGAATGCTTTGAAATAGCTTAACGCATAATTCATCAAGCATTTGATTATAAAAATCGGCAAACTATATATTTGGTTTACTTAATTACTTAATTATTTCTATAACTTTCTAAAAAAAGCCAAATTCATTGAAAAATTCTTTAAGTAATAAAATTTGTTAATTCATGTTAGACCGATTAGACAAAATTGAGAACGAAAAACTTGATCTTCGTTCATTTGCGAGTAACAACTTGGATTGCAAAGAATTGAAAAAATGTTTTTGATAACGGCAAGAGAAGTGAGTGATGATTACTTACCGACTTTAGAATGGGCGTGCCTGAGATGTAAAATCACGCATAGCAAACACCAAAACCAACGGTTCATTATTCTTGCCTGCGAAAAGAAAAGATCACAATAATTAACCGCAATATTATTAATATTTCAATTAGAATGTGCATATAATTAGGCAGATCGTAAATTATAAGATCGTGAAGAGATTTGCGCGTAATCAACCGTGTCTGATGAGATCTGTTCGCGATTCGTCAGAGATCATCATATTCATAAGCCATGCTCTTAACTGCCACCGTTTATAATGAACCTTAGTAGCTAACAGTAGCTTCCTTGCTAAAACATCGTGAAGCATGAGACACTTTTCGTCATGTACTCGCGACTTCATTGCGGATTACGCAACTCGTTCTAGCGTAGAGAAATGATGACAAATGACTTCTTATGTTCTTCGTAATAAATAACAAAATTTAAACCCGAGTAAAATATTTAACAAAATATAAATATAAATATAAATATTATTAGATGAGACTTTGCAATTAACTGCACTCATTTTTTTCAAACTGGTCGTAATCCAAAGCTTATATCAATATTATATTGCAGCTTTTAAATTTAAAGCCCTTAAATTTTGAAAAATTAAATTCATATGCGTGTATGTACAAATATATGTGTTGTAATACTAATAAATGAAATAGGGTAGTTTGAAATTAACGTATCTTACAGATATTTTACATTTTCGATGAGCGACGTTGAAATACGCTCTCGATGAAATTTTCGAACAAGCGGCGGGCAATATGCCATAATCTCCGATATTTCGGCGGTGCTCTCTAGGCGATTATCGATGCGGAAGGGATACGGTTGGAAGTTTAGCGGGACAGCGCACGGAGAGGATACGGACAGAAGCTTATCGGGGGCGCGTCCTCTCTCATGTGCGGAGACTCCGGAAGAATCTCTCGCGAGGGCCAGTGCGGGGATCGATAGCGCGCGGGCGGCACCGTGAGGCCTTATGCTAATGCGCCGTCGATCGCGCCGTGCGTGTAATAAGGCCGTGTGCCAGCGTGAATAAAATGCCGAACGAAGGGAAACAATGTTATCGGCTTCGCCTGATCTCGCATCACCTAGTCGCGCTCTCGGGTCTCTCATCACCACGCACTCGCGGAAGATGTAGAATTCTATCGCCGCGCCTCTCGTTTTAAATATGCGTGCTCCCGAGGGGAGACGACTGATCCACACAGTCATTTTGGGCATAGCGAACGGATTCGACCTCAATACACTACTTTGTGAACACCTTACAAAAACAATTTTTTTTTAATGATTTAAATATACAATTATTTAAAAATTGATTGATCGAAAATAGTCGTGAAACGGCGTATATATATTTTTTTAATTTCTGATGTTACACACGTTTTTGTAAGGTGATCTCGCAATAATAGGCGTTTGAGAAAAAGTGGAAGCAAGAGACTAATTTGAGAATAATAGGAATAAGAGTGAGTACAGGATTCACATAAACATGTTTGTACAGTATAAAGCAGGCTAGCGACAGCCCAGACTCATTTTTTATTTATATCCTCTAATTAAAAGGAGAATTAAGAACACGCGCGACGCGGTTCTCATCAGCACGCGCGCAAAGCATAATGATACCTCCGTCTTTCGTAAGCTTGTAATAACTTGCGAAAACGAGACACATGGTTCGCGCTAAAGATCCGAGGACGTGCGTCGAAAGATCCCGTACGTTACGGGAATTGCAAAAACAATCGCGGCCGCGGCGTAGTGCCGTCTGTGGTCTTCGGGATTAACTGTATCTTCTCCTCTATTAAATTATGAATTATTCCGTGTGTGTTTTTTTTTCTCTTTACGGAATATTACGAGCTGCGGATAATAACGCTAACAGTCCACATTTTACGAGTTCTTCCAATTCTTTTGTGCTAAGGCAGTCGTTACACGTTTTCCCAACGTGATATGAGAAAAATATATATTACGCTCACGTTTGCACGAGATAACGTACGTGTCTGCGATTTCGAGCGAATGTAATGGACAAAAAAGATCTCGAAAATCGAGACACGAAAGATTAAATGAGCTGCCGCGCAGTTTCGCGGCGAAGGATCTCGCGTGCCTCGCTAGATCACGTAGTCACCTCGCACCTCAAATTAGACTAACGCCCGGAGCGTCGTTCGTGCAACTGTCTCGCGTGTGCAAAAATCTCTCGTGCATGCAACAGTCATGCATTCGCATATTTTAATCTCACGCTAGACTCTCGTAGTCTGTTATCTCGATTGGCCCTGGAGTTACGATTTCCGTTGAAGAAAAAAGAAACTTATAGTAACTAGATCTTCACTAAACTGAGTTATGAAAAAAATTTAGGATGAATTATTCGAATCCCAATTTATAAAATTTGGGATTTTCAAGATAAATTATTTTGATTTGCAGTTCATTTTTTTCGGAAGAAACAGTTTCGTCATTTGATGAAATTTGAATAAGTGATTCGTATAATTCTACATTTCGTAATACAGTAACTATACAAGTCTGTATTAATTTAAGACGCTTCTTTATAGACTCTGATTAATGCGATCTTTCTTCTGCATCTTAGATTCCATTTGCAATTGCCACAGTAATCGGGTGATTTTTGTGGCTATTGCAAATGCGAAATATTTTTAATATTTTATTATTATACTCAATGCCTTTCACTCGAGCTTCTTTGAGGAGCTCGCGTGAAATCAAGAGAAACCGAGAAAAGAGTTCACCGAGAAATAAACTAAATGAATGCGAAGCAAGTCATGAAACTGACAGTTTAAAGATTGCAAATGAAATTTCTTACGTCAGAAAATAAGTCCGAACTTATTGCGGTTGTTTTATTATTTATTTTCTTCTTGCATGATAATTAAAGAATTAAATCATGATTACACACGGATTATATAAGGATAAGAAAATATTCATGTTCAATTTTGTATTCGTTGTACGATATGTATATTTACGGTGCATTTTAAATTATCCAACAGTTATATCGTAACTCCAATTTTTATCACTGTCGCTAATTATTATGTACGTTTAGAAGATCATATCAATTCCAAGGCGAATTAATTCTGCACCTCTGCGACCTTAGATTCGCCGCTAAGTAGCGTAAAAAAGCGGCGGTCAAATAAATATATAGGTACACATTGATCTTAGATAATAATGTTCCCGGAAATATGTTAACCGAGTCAGTACTGTTCAGGAACTACACGCTGACGCTTAACCGTCACGTATTTCTACAACGGCTGAATTACTTCACTTTCCTCTATCTGCCTTATTAATCGCGAAAGTACAGTCGTGTCTCAGTTCTATCTAAGTCGGAAGTAAATCGGTACTCACGGTAGGACGTTGTGAAACACCGGTGGTCGCTCCTGAGAGAGGTGTCTTGACACTGCGTACCTGTAAACACAACAAGAATTCAGACTTCTGGCGTTAATCGATATAATCGACTTAATATATATAATTAGTACAGAATTAAAACGGAATTATTTAAGTGAATGTGTATTTTAAAAGAAAATGTTATCGATTGAATTCAACGATCGATTTAATTTGCGTTTAAGATTAGATTGAGATTAGATTAAAATACACGTTACGCGCTTCAATCTTTAACGGTGGATATGAATCTATGCAAACTAGTGAATGTAAAGTCCTAGCAAGTCCTACTTTTATATTTAAAAAAAAGAGGAAAAAATGATTGCATTCTGTACACGTACTTGCTTTTTTATTTTTTATTATTAACTATGCACAGATTTTTATTAATTTTCCTAGAAAAAAGAATAGTTAAAATTAGTTAAAAAATTAGTTAAAATTACGAAATAAATGACAGGAATTCGAAAAACTCCATATCCACAGTTAAAAATTAATATAACATGATAAACGCAGCCATTCCTCTGTTACTTATTAGCTCACAATTCTTGCAATTTTGCAAACAATATTTTCATGGAAATCAATAAAGAGTGACTCAAAAAATTACCCATTTTTTGTCACCTCAACCTAACACTTCTCTGTGATTAATGGCTCATTATAAAGTACCATTTGGCATACAGTTCAGTTCCAAAATCGAGAGCCCAAAAAAGCGAAAAAACTCTTCTTTTTTCAAGTCACTCTTTTATCAAGACCGTTCCGCATGCAGGTAATTTTTTAACAGATTCACAAAGAGATTCGATAGCGGGTGCGAATCGGCGCCAAATTATTCAATGCCGAAATTATGCAATGCCGAGATAATGCAAATGCAATGCATCGTTCGTTTTAAGAGGCGGTCGTTATATTGCTAGCGCGGTAATCATATATGCAAAGCTGGCCAACGGCTCCATTGCTATATTTCGACTTCATAGATATAGTCCCTGGTGTATAACGTATCTAACCAGGTGTGCAGAATGCATACATAAGTCTCTTAGGTCGAGGATGCACCTGTTCGACATGGAATACTCAACCGAACTCTGCTACCCTCCTTCCGTTCCGAATACTCGTACATATCCGAGCGAGGATTAAAAGTCAAGCAAAAAAATGGTAACAAAATGGATAAAGAAACTTAAAACTTTCATTGATTAGAATATATGTATGACTTTCTCTACGTTCTCGTTTTCAAATGTAATCTGGATCCAATTTCTTATCGCTAGAACAATTTTATTCATTTGTTTTATAAAATAATACGATAAACTTCCAACGGAATTGGCGGTCAAAGTCGAGTTACAACCGAGATATTAGCTATCCAATTATCCATGTCCATTTTTTAATACTTTTTAAATCTATTTATACTTTAATTCGCATCGTACTTAGAAACATATTTGATCATTGACATCCATTTATTGCTTCTTCTTATCTTGTGCATTTTTTTATATATGCGATACAGATAAAAATACCTCACATCGTCTTTGCACAGTTTCCCTTGCGACGAGGTACGTGTATAAAAATAGAATTTAACCGGTTTTCTCACGGGGAGATTCACGGAAACGAAAACGACGTGTGGATGCGAAAGAAACGAAAATGAAACGTCGTTGTTTTTGCTCTCTCATACGCGGTATACGAACGAAACATTTTTCATTGTTAATCCCCGGTTATAAAGAACGATCGTCGGGAATGCGGTGTATAAGCCGGTTCAGCGCGGGGAGAAGGGAGAAGGGGACGCGGCGGGAAGGGGAAAGGGCGCGGTATTTCTGAATTAAAGCTATGTCTCTCCCTCCGGGCGCGGCACGGGGGAGCGGAGAGAGAGAGAGAAAGATAGAGGAGCGTGCAACCTTGCGTCGTCCGACGTGGATTATTGCGCACGAATGTCGTACCTCTAAAGCGTGCGTGCGTGCCCGCTCGCCGAGATGCATTGCTTTGTGCCGCTATTAAAAGTGGCCAAGTTAATAAACTACGCTCGTTGAAGGCGCACCGCCGCATCGCCGCGCCGCGCCGCGCCGCGCTGCTCGCGCGAGGATTCCCTTTATTTTCTATCCTATCCGTTTCCGAGCTCTTCTCTCTCTCCGCTCCTACACGTTCGCGGTGAGATAATAGCCGACTTACGCGTGCCGTAATGCAATTAATTAAGAAAGAAGTCACGCCGCTCTTAGGATATTCGCGTGATTCATCTTACGTTGTTCGGGGTTGTAATAGAAGAGGCGGGAATTATATCTCCGTGTAAAAGTGTTTCCCTCCCCTTCTGATTGATGAGACGAATATCGAGTGCTGGGGACAGTGAGGACATAATTTTTAATCCGAGTAAGATTACCACGTCGACATTCTCGCATCTTTCGACCATTAGATATAAATATATCTCGCCCCTTCCGACACGTCTCCGTTGACTGCTCTATCGATTCCTCGACCGAGACTCACAGAGATGAGCGGCCGGCGCGCGGCTGCGGTGGATGAGACAGCGGCAAATTTTCTTTTTACCTCTTATTTTATAATGCGGCCGCAGGCTTTGAGAGCGCTGTCGCGCCGCCAACCGGGGAATCGGCAGCCGCGATCGAGATGCGGATAAGATCGCGGCGCAGCCACCGCCTACAATTTATAAAGTCCCGCTCGCCCGATACCCTCGCTCCTCTCGAGTCCGCGAGCCTCGGGGTAACACTTGTGTGCTGTACGCGAAAGCAGGCTCGCGCAAAAAAAGAGAGGAAAAAAGGAGGAATAGCCGCGGGTACTTCGTGCGAATTTCGAAAGCGAAATCTCTCGCGCTACCGATCGCGTCTATCAAATCTCTCGACCTCGCTCCACCGACATTTCCGCAAATTCTAATTGGCCGGTCTAATGCTATTAAATAGATAGTACAGAACCGCCGCACCCGCGTCGTCGCGTATTTCGCCTCGCGCCCGTTTCTTCGCGGCGAATTCGCGATCGACCTCGAAAAATTCACGCTACACGATAAAAAAAATTCAGCGCGCCTTTCACTCGCTATGCGAGAACCGCGCCGATCCCACGGGATCACGGAATTATATAGGAACGTGCACGCTTGAACAGAAACTCGGATAGGTAGAGATGTAATTTATTTGAAATCCGAAATAAATCTCCTAAAAAAAATATATCATTATATATTATACATATTCGACAAAATCGAGTTCCGGTCTGGAATGCGGAAAGCTGAAAACAGCCAATCGGATTATCATCTAACCGTGACAAATGATTTTGTAATTTAATATTGTACAAGGTAGATCAATCATTTGTACTAAGGACCTATAAAATGTTTTACGCGCGATAGATAATTAACACAATGAACAACGGGGCTACAACGTGGAAGCCGTTACAAAGCGGAGATGAAACAGGTGCAGATATCGATCGATGATCTACGATCATTGTAAAGCTTTTCTGTAATTATAGCGTGGCTCCGCGGATCGTAATTAAATCAGCGCCAGTGATTTATGGGATTCCCACCGGCGAAGAGAGCAAAAGATGCGGATCACTCTCAATTAGTGTCTGTCGACATCATTTATCAATGAAACGAGGAGAAAGCAATTTTGCGTTCTGTCGGTACTCATCATCCATCCGGAAGATGATCGGAAGGGTGTTATTAATAATACTTGAACGGGAGGGGGAGGGGGGGGGAGGAAAGTTCATCTGCATCTTTCGTCGGTCGGAAAAAAGCTCTATAATAGTAGCGTTAAAGATAGATGCAGGTGATTAATATCGCCCGCGTGATAGATTTGTCCTAATTATGATACAGACATGTGCATAATGTGCGAATTATACGTGAGGATATTGTAGTTTTTATATGCTTATTAAGTCAGAGAGATTTCGCTCTGGTATACGCAAAATAACTTTAGGTATAATGAATGACTTTCTCAATCACATCACATTATAATACTTTATCGGTAATAATTAATTTAGTATAAATATAACAATTTCGGTATATAATATTATATAATAATAATTATTATATAATAATAATTATTATATTAATAATATTCTATTGACATAATAAATATAATAATTAATTTGAAATGATTTATGTCTCAATTTTAATCGATACAACACACAGAGTGCTCCCTTTTTATGCATTATCTTTTAATATTGTAAATGTATCACGAAAGATATCTTACATCTCGTATAGAAGTATATACTTCTAATTCGATATTTTCACCGAAGAAAAACCTACTTTAAATTCGTCAAAGAATCGCAATGTTCGCGTACATGTTCTCGTACCGAATACAGCGCAATTGCATTAGAGAGGATACTTTCGGTTGCACGCGTCATGTCAACTTGGCGGCTTGTGACCGAGTGACCGAGGGCGAGGAGCGGAAGTCTCGGTTTTAACACAGCCGGCTTGACCAGCCTACCGTGGAAGAAATGCCAGCGGCGACGGACGAGGCGCGCATCGCGCGCCGAGAAAGAGAACGGGAGGAAGAGAGAGAAAGAAATCGAGACGGAAGAGTCGCCGTTGCCTCATGAGTGCAACAGCTGAATCTAAGTATGATTTACCGGGCGCCGACACGTACGTTTCGTGCGGCATCGCCGGGATGGAAATTCCGCGAGGATCGCGTCCGCGCGGCGTGGCTCGTTCGCGCCCGGTCGTCGCGAGTCGCCGCGTTGCATGGCTGATCGCAATAATGCAAAGGGGGGGGGGGGAGAAAGGGGAGGAAAGGAGGACTTAACATTGCTTTCTAACGTCGCGATGCACTACCGCGTTCGCCACCACTTCTTCCGCGTACGAGAACCCCGTTCATCGCGATTGCGCGCTCGCGCCCACGCGATTGAAGCACGGCGGTGAAAACCGTTTCTTCGGGAGAATGGCTCGAGAGCGTGATTAATAGCGACCGCTGTTAGCGATAGCGACTAATTGTAACTTTAGAATCAAATATCCGCATAAGGAGCACACGTATAAACGACGTGGCGTACCCGGCGTAATTAGGGTTTCAGGCGGTACGGTGAACCTTTCGAGCATGAAAAGGCTGAAGGCTACGAGTCCCATTAGATTCAGAGCAAAATTTATATATGTATAGGCAGCAGTGCACGAATGTGATATCGCTTTAGTAGTGTAATGAGGAATTCAAGTGTGAAGAAAAGATTGTAGAGGCACGTCAGTCTCATTAATTTTATTTTCATTCAGAATTGATGACATTGACGATAATATACCTACATAAAAAAATATTTGGCATAATTTTTTATCGGAATTATGTATCGGAAATGACATTGTACTACAAAGGAAAATAATACTTTCTCGATTCATTAATTATCTAGAAACCATACAAATCTCGAGAGAAATCACATATTTGATTTGTTTAACCCGGCGATCCAGAAAGACGTATAATTTCTCGGTCAGCAAAGTATTACTTTCTTGCTACTCTCGGGTCAGATTATGTGCAGCGCTATATTATTATCTGATAGCTCGGTAACCACCGCGAGAGAGAAAAGAAAATGGAGTGCCAAGAAGCATTTGATCCGCACTGTAACATGATGTTGCGTTATTCCGGATTATATTCCTTTCTCAACGCGCGCGCACAGCTTGGCAAGATTGAATAACCCGCGTTATCGAAGGAGCCCGTTTAACTAATCAAACCGAGCATTTCGCATTATATTAAGAAGAAGCAACGCCGGTAAGACTAGATCTTGCACGTCGCGCGGAATATTACATTTATGATACAATGTTAACGAAGTTCAAAGTTTGGAATCTCGCCGCCGAGCTTTCGTCGTTCGAGTTGAGTTTGAGTCGAGATACATCTTTTCGCGGTAATTGACGGTGACGTTAATCGTTAAATTTGTTATTAAATTCCTTCTGAAATTTGCACAATTTACGTGCAATATATGTAAATCGTGCGATCGGACGACCGAAAGGAAATTCTTTGCTCGACGAAGTAGAGCGCCACACCGTTAGTTACTCATCGGTAACTAACAAGTCAGCGAAACTCTAAGCGAGAATCATATTTTTTGCATATCTATGAGACGCTTCACGCTGATTGTCGCGTGAAACTCCGATACGTGTAAGCGTTTATTATTTTCTTTTTGGAATATTTTATATTGAAGCTTCACTTAGCAAATAATATTACACGCCGAGAGTACTCGAATATCGAAGTTTTCGTGGAAAGCCTACAATTCCTCGAAGAAGTTATCCATGTGTGTTTGTCGTTAAAATTGACGTCGGGTATTTCGCTGCGTACGTGCGCGGTGTACGAGATGCTCGGGCATCTTGGGGATATTACTCGCGTGTATGTGCGAGACGTCTCCTCCCCGCGGAGGAGACGGGACTAGACCTCCGCGCAACGCGGAGATGCGAGACTTTCACGTATACGCGCGGGGGCATTATGCGACGCCCTTGAACACACACATGCACACATCGCACGGTGAACATGCGCCAGGCACTTGCCGACTCGAGGCATACACTCGCCTCGCCACACTCGCGGCAAGCCGGGGCCGGACAGTCGGCTGCGACGCGACGTGGTCGCTTCTAGTTACGCGTCTGGAGGCCAGGGAGAAGTACAAGCTCGTTAGTCCGGCGGGCTGGTTACTGCCATCGGCGTGGCGTGCGCTGTTAATTAGGCCATGCCACGTTATATGAAATTAGCCGAAGCGTAAATCCCATCGTATCCTCCCTCCAGCCTCGCCTCGTCTTCTTGCGCGCAACAGAAAACCCGCGACTGTGGGACTCGACTGCTCAAGACCGGGGGGGAAGATCTCGGCGGGATCATTCTTGTTCCGGAGAACAATGCCCCGTTCTCAATCGTTGCGGCCGGCTCATGCATACAGATGCGGATTAGCGATATGCACAACTTGATCTGATTCCCGTCGTGAACTGCGTGCACCATTTTTCCCCGCGAGAAAGCAACGTACGCGCGTATTCTGTATTCTCTTCTTCAAATAAGAATTTTTTTTGTTATTCATACGAGCTCTCTAAGCAATCGGAATAGCGTCTCACGCTATTCTTGCTAATATCGCAATCTTCATATTATTACGAATATTGTTACGCTACCTGGCGTAATTGTTAAAGGAAAATAAAAACACTTTTATCATATAATTCGATCCTAAGCTATCGATAGAGCCTACTTAGAAATTGATCCGTTCAGCCATTGTTGAGATTCGATAAATCTCGGGTGCTCGCGACTCGCTGACTCGCGTAAAGAGACGCGGCCCGGCTCGTCCTCTTTAGCGCCGAGCTACGACACACGTCTCGTGATTTAATAAAATAATAAAGAATTACAATATTTTTGTCTTGACAATTAACAAAATATTTCCATCCATACAGCACAGATCATTGCAGCAATATTGCAACGTTGTAGCAATGTTGTTGCAAATTTCTGTACTGTGTGGATGGAAATACAATTGTCAAGATAGAAATATTGTAATTCTTAGGCAGATTAATTAAATTTTTAAAGTTTTAATTTTACATATTTATAATTTGTTCTAAAAAAAATCGATTCATATTTTCCGGTCGGATATTCGATGTAGAATCCGCGCTCCCTTGTGCTACTGAAATTGATTGCCCAATTATTTGGAATACAATATCCAAACCGTATTTACGAGACAAAAGAAGAGAAGCGTTGTATCGGGAGACGAAAATCTATTTGGTCGTTCATATACATAGCTGCAGTTAATATTTTTGCGACGGACAAGGAAATATACGAGCGGTATAATGGGGGAGTAGACATTCGACGTTCGATGGTAGACGTGATAAGTGTAAGAATATAAAGAACCGCGCGGCCATTATACGCGCGAGTATACTGTTTACGACAAGGCGCGATCGCCCGTCCGTGGGGAACATCCGTCGGATGCGCAATTACCTGCCTCAACTCGTTCAGTAACTCCTGGACGGAGTTGTCCAATTTACCGCCGATACACGACGCGTGTATACGACGTACGGCAAGGACGATCGATCGGGGAAAAGGACAGGATTGAACGTGTCGAGTGGCGGTGGCGTCGAGAGTGTCCCGCGAATGTAACACCGGGTGAGGCGCAGGAAGCTCGCGCGAAAGAAAAGGAAGAGGAAAAAAGAAGGAAAGACGACCTCGCGCCTCGTGGTCCCGCCGTCGTACGCGGCGAGAATCGAATCGTTTTCCAATCTAGTTGCGGCACCTTCATTTCCGCGTTTCGCCGCGCGCAACATGCGCTACGCCGGACAAGAAATCTGCTGACCGGACCGTAATCTTGGACAGCCAGGAGAAGCGGCGCGGCGCGGCGCGGCGCGGCGGCAGAATACCGGAAAACCCGTCGTGCCGGCCGATGCGTGCGGTTTCCGCGACAACGAATTTAATTTTCTGCCGATCGTATCGCTTTTTTTAATCGGCGAAATATAAATACTTGTATTAGCGCGCGCGGATTCGTTTCGAGGAATACCGGCCGCGCTGCGGAGAAAGAGATCATTTTGTTCTCTCGCCTAAGAATTCCTCTGGCGGACTTTGAAGAGATTCGCGTGAGACGATGCGCAAGAAATGAGAACGGATTATCCTGACGTTATTGCAACGTAAAGCGGGGAAGAGATAGAGGGCAAAAGGTGTGGCTACCGTATCGTGGAACTCAGTGTCCGTTATATCCAGATGGACGTAAACGCAGCGCTCGAGCACCTGAACCGCGATCTCTGCTCTCCCAGTCGCCTCGGGACGATTCCGTTAACTTACTAATAACTCCAGTGCCTTTACTTCATTTTTAATTGTATTATTTTTAATATAATAACAGTAAAACGAGTCAACAGGTCTTATTTACGGGACAAGATTGCGATAATTTCAACGACACTCAAAGTGTATTATTAATATTATGCTCATAAAAATCTATAATCTACATATAATATTTAAACAATATATAGGTACATATATAATGACTTTTCATGAAAAAAATATACGCGTAAAAAATCAAGACAGAAGCCGATGCTCGAACTGCATCGAACTGTTCGATTCAAACAAACTGTATCGCAGAATACAGCAGATTTCGAGAGCATAAAATGTGCAGCGCGGCTTTCGAGAGGTGGGCCACCGAAAGTGGATCACATGGCAAAGTAATTTTTTTTTAGCCTTGCCTCTCTTGCTGAATATCGGTAACTCCGCTCTCTCGCACTTGTACGCGAAGTGAAGCAAAAAGATCGAGAATATTGATTCGCATACGACTCAAACACATTATTTATTTGTCGATCGAAAATACAGTAGAGTTTATGCTATACCGCGCTTATTCTTAACATTTATTCATGATAAATGCATGATAGGTAATTTAAGGCATCGTCGCGAGAGGATGAACAGATTAATTTTAAAAAAATGTATTTTGTGATGTAATTCAAGATGCAATCAACTCGTTCAATCAAATTGATCATGAAAAAGTCTTCACAAAAATTTGAAAAATTGATAACGATTTTTTAAAATTAATTTTTTTTCACGAAAAGTATAAATTATTCAACTAAATATTTTTTCACAATCAGTTTTAACCTAATACATATTGATATTTATTGTATACAGACTCAAAGTTATTTCTACCTGTTTTCTGCTAGATAAGCGAAAGTACCGTCAGAGGCGAAGGTAAACCGCATGTTTTATAAAATTAAAATTGCAAAGCATATAATAGCCTATAAAATATATATAATAAGAATGCAAAAAGAAGAAATTCGTTAAAATGTTAGAAAAGGAGAGAATCGCTCCCTCCGATAATTAACGCTTTAATCTGTCTCATGGTTAATATCATATCTCGAGCATCTCGCTCTCACTTTCTTTGCTCGTCGATTTCTGTGAGGTAGCTCTTAGTGTCGTGTATACAGAACTTATTCGCAAATTACACACATACACGCGCGCGCATACACATGCATACGTGTACGCACGCAGATATGTCGCTCCAGGTTATAGAGTCAGTGGAGCATCTACATATGTGTGCGCACACAATGGCGGCGATGGTAATCAGTGTGCGATTACATGCAGAGTGATCTACAACTAGGTGGTCTCCATCTCCCTGCAATCGTGATCCTGATGTCCCTTCGATTCAGCGCTCTGAGCACTCCGCTTTGCTCTCGGGGCCCTCCCTCAGCGTGTAGCCCGTCTATTCACCCTCTTGTTTAACGACCCATATCACGTACTCCCGCCGTGAGCCCCATTGAGCTTAGGTACCGCGTCGCGACATTTCAGCAATTCGCTCGTACCGTATGAACTAGTATGAAGCACCATCCAGATTAGAACGCACATTTCCAGTTCCGTAATATCCCGACAATTGAGTCGTTCAATTGAAGGAGCGAGAAACTTGTACCTCCGTAATGAAATCAAATCGAGGAAAATCTTCCTTTTTATTTAGAAAGCTCATATAATATGACATGATATGTTCTTTTTAGGACTTGAAGATAATGGATAAATTACGAAAGTATTATCTGTTACAATTATGTATAATGAAAAAATACGTAAGCTAGGGATCGTTTCGATCAGCGAAGCGTATGGCTCAGGGTTAAATCTCTCGTTTGCGACGTCGTCCGAGCGATTATTTTACGCCGGTATAACGGCGGTATCGATCACAAAAACGCGACGTTACGTTGCTCATTGGCGTGGAAGCCGGTGCGAGGATCGAGTAACATCATTTATCGTACACGTAGCCCTGTATGAATGGAGGAAAAATAAGCGCGTTCCGGTTTCGCGCGACCTGTTTCGCACGAATAAAAATATTCGCGGCCACGGTTCGTAACGTGCCGGGGCGCGCGTTTCCCGCGTGGATAGTTGCTCCTCGCTTCGTTCATTCGGGATTTATATATCGTGCACGAGACACGCCGCGGGTACGTATACGTGGATACGTATGTCGGTGAGAAACGAGCCGCTCTCGGGATATTCACGTCGTTTTACGTGCGCGCTTCTTAGCACCGCCGCCGCGTCGGTGCGACCGGGCTTATAACCAGCGCGTGCTTCCGCGGACCGGCGAGTTTTTCAGTCTGAAAATGGCGACGTTATGATGATACTCGCTCGTCACGATGACAAGTAGTAAACGTCGTTTAACCACGCCATCCACGTGCGAGTTTGCGCCGGCAGCTATTTGTTCATGTGTCAAAGGGAATCTTTTGCCGTAAAAGCGCCGATTTTTGGAAGCTCGAAATTTATTTTATGCTCTGGTTTTTTGTGCAACTTTACGCAAACAATTTTTTTTCACGCGATTTTCTGGAAATGCACTCAACTTTTAAGCTTAAAAAAAATTGATTCTAGGTTTGACAATTTTGAGAAATAATGTAAAAAATTACTCAAGTACACATTCTGTACGTAGAAATAAGCGCGTGAAACTTTAATCATCCAAAATTATGATCGTTTAATGCAGAAAGGCAGAAAGCGCGATGGAATTTCGCCAACAAGTTACTAGTTACTACTGTGAGAAAATGTAAAAATGAAGAGATAGCTGGTGAATAGTAATAAAGAAAATATTTAAGAGGCTCTCGCGAGATAATCCCCGGCCGACGGGGATTCAGAATTCGAGAATCCATCCCGCGTTTCTTTTTTCTGTTTTTTTTATTACTCGCCCATATTGCCCGTTGTATAGGCCCGTAAAATATATCCGCGCCGAGCCGCGAACATCGTTGTTTCCTTTCTTCGGGATCCCGACCAACAGGTTTCCCCGGGATAGGTCTCGCAATTTCATTCAGACGCGTTTGCGCGCCCCGGACTGCGGCGATATATACCCGTCAGGACCGATTCCGAGAAACCTATCGTGATTTTATGCCACTCTCGGCTGTATCACGGAACCCACGGGGATCTCGGCGGCTTTCCCTCGCATACCGACGCAACGATCGGCATGCAGAGAAAACGACTTGTTTATCGCGACGCGCATCGAAACGTGAAACCGTCAGAAATGGACTTCCGCCGAGATGCGGTTGAGGTTTGACGTAGAGCGGCTCTGATCGGAAACGCTGTCGCGAAAGAATCAATCGCGGCAGCATCTTTCACTTTCATTTATTTAAATTCCATTGTCAAATTCGCACATTCCATATAATAAAAATAACTTTTCGCCGTTAATCAATTCACGGAAATCAATCTAAAAATCTGGCATTCGTTTCTACTGTCGATTGTCAAGCCTGACCTTTCACTTCTTAACGCGAGGCAATTGTCGGTGAACGGGGCTGGACCCTTTGACCTTTGCGTTCAGAACTCCGTTCTTTCTCCCGGCGGTTGCAGGCATTCTACGTCGCGGTTAGGCGTATCGCGGGTATATTACGTTACGCGTAATTAGCGTTGGTCCAACAACCGATAACTGTCATTAACCCACATCAGATTTTTCATTCAATCGCATACGCCACGAGTCTGCCGGGATTTTATCCCCGACTTGGCAGCTTTTTGCGATCACGGAAATTCCCGAATGCAAACGACGAAATCGGCAGTGTTGCCCGTACCTTTCGACACCGTCATTATAACCGTCTTCTCGGTAGCGACGTCACGCTGACACGCAACGAATTCTCACGAGAATGCTTCTGACCTTAATCGAGACAAGAAATAACACGCGCAATGCATTTTCGCCCAAATAAGGCGACTTTCGTCACGTCTGGTTTGTTCTGGATACACGTGACATTTCACGTTTCTTACGTATTGAGATGCTTTAATAATGTATAAGTCGATTTTCTCTTAACAAAGCACTCAATGAATGTCATCTTGATTCGCCGTGCAAGTCTTTAATCCAACTTTATAAATATCTCTTAAATCTTTTTTTCTATACTATGTTAAAATTCTACCACAAGAAATATTCTCCTCAATTTGCATAAATTCATCAGTAGAAATAATGTTTTATAAATTGTTTAAAATACAACAATAAAAACTCAGAAAGCAAAGCTAATACATATATAGCAATTGACGAAGATTTTCCTCTCTATATAAATTTCCGAGATAGATTGACAAAAATAATATGACAAAGATATGAGAGATCATCTCTGTAAAAATGTAGAATCGGACTGCGTGCAGCCACCGAAAAAAAGAGCATTCTTCAACCTCACTGGCGCAATCCTAGTCGCGTGTAGGTTTCTCGCTCAACCCGTTCCGATCACGCGGTCACGCTCCTCCGGGCTTGTAGAACGCACCTGTTCGCAAAGTTGAGCAAGTCCTATATCGCCCACGAGAGATACGGACTGACGGTTTGCGAAGCTCGATTGACATGCTTGCTACCTGTGATCTACGACACGCGCGTTGACATGTACCGGGTGTAGCCATCGATATAAATCAGTATTCCCATCGAGTCGTGCAAGTTCGAAGGATACTGTCGTACATTATTATGCGCAGAAATGTGTGTATTTTACGACAGTGCGTTTCTCTTCTATTACTCACTACTGTCGAGTAGATAAAGAATCCAAGAGTCAGGCATCGTGAGAAACGTTGAAAATATTAAACATTATCTTTCGTCTTCTAATATCCAATCTGTGTAATAGAAACATTAAAATAATATAATGAAATATATAATTCTCCTATGAGAAAGAGATTGCTTAGGAGAGATGCAATCTCTTGTATGGAAACAATTGTTTTCAAGAGAAAGAATAGAATAGTCGCTCTGTCATCAGGGGAAACGTACAATTAAAAGAATAAATGAATAGAAGCTTTATTATACTTATTAAAGCATTCGTTATTTCATTATATTCTTTAAGAATAACTGATGACATTACTGTGAACTTAAGTCAATCGAGCAATAGCACGTATCACATTTACGTAGATTAAGCAATTGTAAGTAATTGTCGCCTACGGTCCTCATTGGCATATCAAGTTCATCGCTGCTATGCAAATAACACGTTTCTTTTTATATGCTTCTCCGTTTCTCACTGAAGAATCTCTGGGAAAACTTTGCTATCCTCGAAAGATTGCTACCTGTGGTTGCTTAATCTACGACAAAGGTTGTACCTACCTTGAAAGGTACAACAAATAAATCGATCTCGCGTCAAAGAAAAATTTGCCAAACGGTAAAATCCTGCAAATTTTTGCTATAAGCCTAGCATTTAGATTCATATGTTAATATTCTAGATGTGATTCTAGATGTGTATATCTACAAGATTTCTCTAGAGAATCGCAGGATTCTATTTTCAAAATCATCTGGATTATTTTTTAGATTTACGAATTTTTTAACTTTTATATATTACAACAATTATTGATCCTTTTCCAGTACTATTTTCCTTAATATAGATAAAATAAAATAAAATAATATTTATTACAAATTTAAATTTGGGAAACATTATTTTTTCATATTTCTGATCTGACATTCTTGAAAGCTCTCTTCGTGGAATTTAAATCTTCATTAAATTTAACTTTGTATGAGTTACACATAGATATAAAACCCTGCTACTAGCACATTTAATACGTACGGTTTTTTCTAGCAAAAATCGTACAAACGCGAAATTTTTCAATCATGAAAGTGATTCCTATATAACCTTTTATTAACATAGGGATATATTTTGCAGTTGGAGAATATATATGCACTGTGCCTGAGCGCAAAAGTAGGAACACCTATATCTGCATTTACGCATTTTTACGAAACAATATAAATAAGGCCAGGTGTAACGAAGCGTACGTACAATTTGCTTAAGCACAACGTAGCCAACGTGCTTTCGATGCTCAAGCGAGGAAGATAGGGGCGTACATATATCGCTCCGCGTTATTATCTCTCGAAATACGATTGCTTCTAATAAATAGTATTCAGCAGTCTGCGTGTGTATAATTAACGTGTGTATAACGTGTGTATATCGTGTGTATATCATTATTGTAAATATCAAAAAATTTTTGTACTGAACACTTTGAGTATACTTCTTATTAATCATCAAAACTACCCCTGCAGTGGCACACATATTTTCAGTACCTGAGAGTGGCACATATGGGCCTTTTAGTTCTGTATGCAACTTTGACACTTCACTACTCGACAGCACATTGAGGTGCCGTATCGCCGTTGCTTTCCTGTATTTCCTCTATCACAAAAATTTTTTAGGGATAAGAGGCATAGAGCCAGGTGCGCAGGTATATGAAAAATGAGAATCATTAGAAGCGGCATGGAATGACCCATATGTGCTATTGCAGGAAAATGAATTATTAAAAACAAAAGAACTTTTGGCATTACTTTATTATTACTGATTTATTCCTGTAAACCTTAATAATTCCTTTCAATTTATTAATTTATAAATTTGATTTGCTAAACTTAAAATCAAAGGTTTATTCTCGACTTATTGATGTCATATAAGTTTCATTCATATTGGAATGTGCCTACAAATTTATACGAAGCGAAATTTAATGTACGCGAGACTTAATGTACATAAAACGAAATTTAAAGAGCAAATTTATTCGCGCGAGCAAAGGATTTTTAAAGGTCAGAGAATATACCCCCCTGCGATACCTGCTCTTTGTTTCCATCAAACAAGACTAGCGGTTTCAGGCGGAGAAGCAGAAGGAATTTCACGATAGCCATTCGTGACTTTCCTCTCGGCAAGGTTCTTTGTTCGACGCGTAATACCGGTTCAAAGGCGCGTGCAGAAGGATTCTCTTCTCGCCCTGTTCAAACAACGAAAGGACCGCGCGGTCAGTCGTAAACGTTCGGTTTAAGTGCCGTGAGTGCAAGTGCGAAAGCGGTGAGCCTACTTCTGCATCAATCTCGACTCGCTCCTTCAAATCCTGATCATAGAAACTGTCCTATTTGCGAATACTACTAAAAAGAGGTTCCGGTGAATTTAATTCTTAAAAGAAGCGGCGAGTAAAAAAAAAGATCTCTTAATTCCTCTCTTCGGAGTTGTTGAAATTGCGGAATTGAAACCTGTCAGTTTAGATATTCTCTTTAGTGAATAGCGGATCTTACTGCAAGACAGTTAGTTGATTATTCTCTGTACAATTAACAAAACCAGTTGAATACAAGTAAATTATTATTGTTGTATGGACATGTGTGTGCATACACTGCATTATAGCGTTTGAGGGTTAAAGCAATTTGGCGCATGTTCGCCAGCGGTTTCATATATACCTACGTCTGCTTCGTGTGTCGCTATAGAAAGCTAGAAACGTCGCACGAACGAAAGGTCGGCGTTCACCTCCGGCCATGTGCGATCCTTCATTTCGTTTCGTGTTTTCTCAATGGTAGTAGATTAAGTAGGGAAAGTAAGCGCGAAGGAGGTACCCCCTATTCGTCTTCCAGCGCCCGGACAGTTTTATTACCGGCGCGAACGAGGGGAGGCGCGCGCTCGCGCGAAACTAAATTAATCAGAAATGCGCGTAAATATATATATAAACGCGATACGATTTGGCAAACAGCCATTTAAAAGCGTCGTTCACTCGCCGCTGAACTCTCAAGAGTGTCACGTCTGTTGATTTAGTAATAAGGAACATCATGTCGGGGACTCTCCAAAGCGGGAGCGTTAATGAAAGCGAGCGGTCGCTCTATCAGCGCAGAAACCGGAGAGGCAACGCAAACAGGTCTCGTCTAGGAAACATGACGCATTTATGCAGCGCGAGCGTGCATACAGAAGTTGAGAGATATTACGTTTCCATTGGGAGAGATGCGAATGGCCGTACGATAAGCGTGGCTTCCAAAACACAATGCAAATACAAAGTTGGCTAGCCTTGAAATCTGGAGCTGAGGAATACAATTTAATTATCTCTGTTTCTCCCTCCCTCCTCCCCCCCCCCTCTCTCTCTCTCTCATTCTCTCTCTGAAAAATTATTTAAAGCTAAAATTTACTTATCTAATTAAAATTAATAAAAAGCATGATTTATTTAGTTTAATAAACAACTTTTTATTAATATACATATATAATATATACACCTATATACATATATTAAGGTCGAAAAAAAATTTTTTTGAAAATCGATTTAAAATATCCAAAAGTTAGCTATGGACCTTGGTATAGTCTGGGATTTTATGGGTCTGGGAAAATTTCATCGAAATCGATTAATATGTTTAGATGTTGCCCATCGACTTTGAAATTAGTAAGTTTATGCATTTCTTGCAAATTACTTTTTTTTTAAAGCAACTGTGTGTTTTATTTACACATATCGATTTATTTCATTATTCTGTGTCTAAAAATATTAGGTACCATTATCAAGAAATCAATAGTTTGCGAGATATTTTATATTATATATCGAAACATGGCACGATAAAGTATAAAATATCTTGTAAAATATTGATTTTTCGATAACTTTACCTTAATACTATAATAATTTTATATGCCGAATAATTAGAGGAGCATATTATGTAAAAAAATATATATAATACCATTAAAAAAAAATTGATGTGATTTTGATCTGATCTTAACAACGCCAAAAAAATGATACTTATGTCCCCCTCCGAACTATACAATTTTTATTTAAAACATTTTTCCATATTTATCATATTTTTTGAGAAATCTTAATATATTATTTAAGAATATATTTCGGATCCGTTTTGAAATGTATACTTCTGACTTTGGATTTGTTCGATCAAAAAACAACAGGTAATACTAAACTGTATTGTAATTCATATATTTTTTCGAATTTTGACACATCTATGAAGAAATGCATAAAACTTATTAATTATAAGT